>NW_019416270.1:598220-722092 GCF_000390285.2 Anoplophora glabripennis | reverse complement strand
ATCATTATCATCATTATCATCATTATCATCATTATCATCATTATCATCATTATTATCATTATTATTATTATTAATATTATTATTATTATTATTATTTATTCGAAATACTACAAGAAATCAGGGAAATATATATGTAAATATATAAGTACTTACATACAGGGTGACCCGTTCATGTTTCAAAAAAACTTGTGTGCAAGTTCCTCATGAATATAATATATAAAGTTTTTTTCTTAGACACCCTGTTTTCGAGATACAGTGTGTTGAAGTTGTTACTTTCCAAATGGTTTTCCTTAATTATCTTTAAATCGGCTACAGATAAAAATGTCAAAATTTGTACACGAGTAAACATCAACTGTATACAAGGACACCATGTATACAGGGTGTTTCAGAAAGACCTCCCGTAAATACATGGGGTGATAGTACGACAGTCTTATTAACTGTATGTCTATTTCCTCTTGTTTTCGAGATACAGAGTGACAAAATAAAATTTTTTAAATAGAATTTTTACGAAAATTTCCAAATGGTGCGAAATATTTTTATGAAATTTAGTATTGCGGGGTTCATAAGGACGCCAAATACGCTGGTCTAATTTATTTTTGTATATTAATAGAGGGCGCTAGTTATGCTACATTCGTAGTACATTTCAAGTTCTAATTTTTTGAGGTTAGGTTATTTAACATTCGCGCTCCAATTTCTAATGTACAATTTTATTTTCTAAAAATAATGTACTCATGTTAGAACTTCCTAGTGTGGACGTTTCTCGAGAAAAAAGGCTTTTAGTTGAACTCTTACAATATTACGGTGTAGAAAATTAGCGACTTTTCTCAAAGTAGGCTTATGACAAAACTTATTGATGGATGTCTCATAAACAACGCATACATTCTTAATAATTTTTTAAACACTAATTAACTTTATATCAAAATTTTAGTGACTAATTACTAAAATTAACAATCACTAAAATTTTGATATAAAGCTAATTAGAGTTTAAAATATTACTGATAATGTATGCGTTGTTTATGAGACATCCATCAATAAGTTTTGATATAAGCCTACTTTGAGAAAAGTCACTTATTTTCTTCACTGTAATATTATAAGAGTTCAATTAAAAGCCTTTTTTCTCGAAAACCGCCCACATTAGGAAGTTCTAACAAGAGCACATTATTTTTAGAATATAAAATTGTACAATAGAAATTGGAGCCCGAATGGTAAATAACCTAAACTTAAAAAAATTAGAACCTAAAATATAATAGGAATGTAGCGTAACTAGCGCCCTCTATGAAATATCCAAAAAATAATTAAGACCAGCGTATTTGGCGTTCTTAAAAACCACGGAATACCAAATTTCATAAAAATATTTCGCACCATTTGGAAATTTTCGTAAATATTCTATTTAAAAAATTTTATTTTGTCGCTCTGTATCTCGAAGAACAAGATTAGATAGGCATATAGTTAATAAGACAAAAAATTCTTATTTTTTGTCGTACTATCACCCCCTGAACTTACGGGAGGTCTTCTGAAACACCCTGTATATTTTTCTTTTCGCCTCTGAGAAACACTGGATTGTTTATTCCTTATCCTTACTACTCCTTATTGAACGCACAAGTAAAATCGGTTTTGGTTTCAATTGCATGGTTGAAACTGGAACGAATGATTCTCATACATTGCCCATACCGTACGGTTAAAATTCTGTAATGTGTGGAGTCCTCATAAGTAGGCGAGGTGTTCCGAACGAAATGTATGCATAAGGTATGCATAAGCCACGTCCCATTTTCTTAGTAAACAAAGTAAAAGTAGCTGATACCTACGTTGTATACTGAGCTTGCTTACACTCTTCGAGATAAAACGGAATACCTATATTGCCCCAATATACTCGTAATTATTGCCTACAAAATATTGTAATGCAATTTTGCAAATGATTACAAACTTGTGAAATGCTAAAATTAAAAATTCTGGCTGCGATTTACTAGCAATTTCAGTAATTTGCTTCTTATATAATCACAATTTCTTATGGACTACATTGATCACTAAAGTGAAAATGAAACTAACGGCTACCATATCTCAAATCTAATATTTCACCGAGTTTTATTGTCTACGGTCTACGATTAAACTGGATAAGAAATGTAATATGTGCATAATATTAAAACAGTGCTTACCAGAAAAGTATCTAATTGTAATTGTCACTGTAAAACCGACATAATAACATTTGTCGATCATTACTATGTAAAAGTATTCAAACCAATCCCCGATGGGGGAAATACAGAGTATATATTGCCAAATTCATGAAAGAAATACCTATGTGATGGTTATGAAAATTATATGTAAATTAACTGTTTTTGTTAATAGTTACATATTAATAAATAAAAATGCCTAACAACAAACTAGGATATATCTACATAACCTAACAGCTAGTTCTTGATATAACAAACATAAATAAATAATGAGTATGGTGTATGAAATAGTAAGGAATCGAGTTAGTATATTCCTGTTTCGAAATATTTTTATGGATAATTGTTTTATAACTTTTATATGGCGTGAAAAGAAAGAAATTTGTACACTCCATAAAAAAAAAGAAAAGAAAATTGGCCACAGAAAAATTAAGTGTTTTTTGTTAACAACTTTTCTGTATCGTGTACCATTTTTCATTCAAATTAAATTGATTACCTAACCACTGTCTTCACAATAATCTCGAAAATAGTTGCAGAAATCAGAGAGACATTTTCTATAAAACGATTTAAATATTATAAACATTTCCTCCTCTCTCTTTCTTATGTTTCCACGACCCTCGACTATGTCTGGGACCCTGAACAGCACCATTGACCGTAAAACACACTTGCTTCTCTTTAGAATATAAATAATTATGTCCAGTCGGCAATAATTATTGTGTGGTCGATTAACTTTGGTTTTAAGAAAATACATTTTCTTTTTTGATTACCTTTAAAAAAACTTCAGTTGTACTTTTATTCAGATTAGATTGATGACATGAGTTCCACAAAGAATATTATTGTATTATTGCCATTGCAATATAACTACAACGTAAAAGGAAATAAATAAGCATGACTTGGGGTAAATTATACGGTAGGAACTCAAATAACCTAATGAATGTAGAAGAGAAACTGCCGAG
The DNA here is from genome assembly GCF_000390285.2 of Anoplophora glabripennis. NCBI lineage: Eukaryota > Metazoa > Arthropoda > Insecta > Coleoptera > Cerambycidae > Anoplophora > Anoplophora glabripennis. The sequence continues at coordinate 718,971 of NW_019416270.1, read as the reverse complement.
TAACAAGGTTGATTTTTGCATCAATTTATAGTAAAAATTGAATTATTTATTATACACCCAGAAATAACTTGTATCATGGGTAAAATTTTCCTATGAAATTGTTTCGAAATAGCTATTGAAAAAAATTTGTATTTTAAACATTTGAACTGATCAGTTAAAGATTGTCGCAGTTGAGCTTAAATCAAATGATGAATTAATTTTAGAAAGTTGGAGAAAAATCTGCCTCAAAATATAGAGGTGAATGAGATCAGCATTACAAAGATGGAAATAACTTTTTTGTCATCATCATCATCATCTTCTTCTTCTTCTAGTGGTTGGTCCTAATAAGTCCCATAGCACCGCGGCCTAATTAGGTCTATTGTGCGTCCCACTACTAGTCCTATTCAGCAAGTAGATTTGTCCTTTTTACAAAGTCCAAAAGCTTCCTTGCTGACACTTCTCTCAGTTCCTTGGATTCCAAATAAGGTCTCCCCAGGAGCGCCATTCTGCTACGTGCAAATCGTGCCCAGGATATGCAGAGAAGTTTCATCCGCCGATTCACATCCTCGGCAGACCGGACTGTCTACAAGCTTTAGCTTATGTAGATGTTTCCTAAAGTGACAGTGTCCCGTTATGAGTCCTGTCACTCTCCTCAGCCGGATTCTGTTTAAGCTCAGTAAATCGTTCGCTCGTTCCTTCGAAGAATACTCCATAAGTTCCTTAGAATGGCTATGTCCTGGCCTTTTGAAGTCCAGTATTTCCTGTGTTCTGTCTCAGTCCATTTGCCCAGAGCCCGCCCGACTACACTGGGAGATGTGCCACAGAAGGGCTCCGGGACAATGAACTCTGTCTCGGATCCCTTCCTAGCAAGTTCATCCGCTTTCTCATTTCCACAAATGCCTTTGTGCCCTGGCACCCAACACAGTCTGACTGTATTGTTGGTGGCCAGTTCAGTGAGCATTTGCAAACAATCCCACACCAGTTTTGAACTTATCTTGTGTGCACCTAAACCTTTAATTGTAGCTTGACTATCAGAGAATATATATATGAGTTTACGTTTATAACCTCTACGTACATTCTCTGCCAGACACGCCATTATCGCGAAAATTTCTGCTTGGAATACGGTAGGGAACTCCCCCAGACAGTAGCTTGCACTCCATCTGGGTCCGAGTCCATATATTCCTGCACCCGTCCCTCTGGTCATTTTGGAGCCATCTGTAAACCATACTAGGCTCCACTTTTCCAGGGTATTAAACCTTTCCTCCCATTTGCTTTGATCCTATATTCGAATCTCAAATGGCTTGTGGAAGTGAAACATTGGAACCATCTTGTCAGATATCATCCCAAAAGTTGGTTCCGACATAGATGTGTCTATGATCCTGGAATAGGAACTACCCCTCCAGTCGTTGTTATTCCTGAGTCGATATGCTGCTAGCCGCGCTTCTCTTTCCACCACTATATGCAGCGGTGGTAGATTTAGCATGACTTCTAGTGCAGCTGTTGGGGTCTATGCCATCACGCCCGTTGTACCTAAACAGGCCAATCTCTGAATTCTATTCAGTTTTTCCCTCGCTGTGGTCTGTTGTGTTTTTTTTGTCACCATACCACAGCGCCGTAGAAAATCCTAGGTCTTACTATCGATGTATACAACCAGTATGACATCTTTGGCTTCAGTCCCCAGGTGCTCCCAATAAGGCGACGGCATACACACAATGTCTGCTTCGCCTTACTCACCACTTTTTCCATGTGCGCATTCCAGGTAAGCTTATTATCCAGTATCACTCCTAGATATTTTACTTCCCTGGAAAGCCTAATGCTCCTCTCCCCTATTATAGGTTCAGAGAGTCCAATCAAATTCCTTCCCTGGTGAAGGGTACTATGACCGTTTTGTCAGAGTGTACTGATAATGCCTGCCCCTGACACCAGTCGTCTATCCATTTCAAAGCCTCTTTCATGAGTTCTGAAACGATAATATTATGTTTCCCGACTATGAGAACGACTAACAAGTCGTCCGCATAGCCTTGTGTATAAAATCCCTTTCGATTAAGGCCCTCCAGTGTGCCGTCCACCACTAATCCCCATAACAAGGGAGACAGTACGCCTCCCTGGGGGCAGCGCCGGCCTACCTTACACTTAGAAGTCTCTCCCGAAATGGTAGCTGTTACTGTCCGGTTTCTCAACATGGTATCTATCCAACGACATAGTGTCATCAAGGCCCTTGTTGCGAACTGCCGAATTAATAGATTCGAAAGATGTATTATCAAATGCCCCTTCAATATCTAAAAAAGCTGCCAAAGCTAGATCTTTGTCGTCCATCGCCCTCTCTATCCTAGAGACTAGGATGTGAATGGCTGTGTCGACTGATCTGCCTGCCTGATAGGCGTATTGGTACTTGTGTAGAGGATTTGCCCTCAACACCCCGTCCCTTATATGCCTATCAACATTTTTTTGTCATAGTGCAAAGTTTGGTTAAACACAGGTCCACTAATAGCATAAAATACTTGGTGAGTAGAACTGATAGAGGATTATTAAAACAAGAGACGTCAGTGTTTAGCAATTTTCTACATGCTCGTGATACTATAGAGCAGGGGTCGGCAAGTAATTTTAGATGGGGTCCGGATACTTTTGAAAATTTTTAACGAGGTCCAGAAAAAAAATAATATTTGTTATTTTTTTATTTTAATTTGGACTCAAATTTAATCTGCTTACTAACCATTAAGAACTCGCACACTAACATAATTGTAAAATACTAGAAAAAATGATAAGACTGGCACTTAAACGTAAAAAATATTTTTTAAATTATTTATTTGAGTAATTTATACTTTCAAAAAATTGTTGGCGATCCAGTATTTTACCTTGCTCGGTCCGGACCTGGACCGCGGTCCGCCAGTTGCCGACCCTTGCTATAGAGCTTACAAGGAGGTATCTGTGGTATGAAAACAGGTGAATCTACATATTTTATCCCTTTATCCTCCTCCTACGAAGATGAGGATTCCATACACATCCTCTATCACTGTGCTTATTTAAAAGATTAAAAGGTTCAAATACCTGGAGGCAGAACTTCTGTTACCTACTTTGGGGTATCAGAGAGGCTTTCTCAAGTAACATTGTGGTAGAATATGTTTAGTAAATATTATCTATCACAATATACTACTTTCAACTTTCAACTACAAATACGGAGGTAGATATAAATTGTATAGTATAGCAGAACTATATTATTAAATTTTACTTAAAAAGAGTAATATATTTTTGTGAAATTATACAAAATTACATTTTTCTACGGCCATCGGCCACTTCATAACAAGCATCACCTGCTGTGCGCAAACTAGATAATTGATTTTGCATATTTTACACATGTCTTCACAACTATATGTCAGTCCATATTAAATTAATATACCTACCTATGCAGAAAGACGATTCTGATATTGCAAATATATAGTAAAAATACAGAACAAGAAAATATTAACCCATTAACGCCGATAAAAAAAAATCAAAAAATTATGCAAATTTTTAATACAAATAAGTAGTAAACATCTTTATTTAACATATTTAGTCAACTTAAAATATTTTTTTCTAAATTAACCGAAAAACAAGGTGTTCCCATATGGGAACCTTTAGGCGTAACGTCACTAGAAATGAGCTACAATGAAAAAAGTAAAAAGCAACTTGTTCTTTTAACGAAACCTTAAAACAATGAGTAAATATTATTACTGAGTATGAAACTTTCGAAAACAGTCAACACATAAGCCGATATTACATTTGCAGCACATTGTTCTTCCTCGGCTGCTACAGTTTTCACCACCACATCGTCTTCTTTTACCTTCAAGAATAGTGGTTACATAATGATGCATGCCATCATACCTTATATCGTTACTGACTCGAAAATCACTTGCTACTGCCCGAGTTATTCGTCCTGTAGCGCGAGCTGGTACTTTATATCTCGTTAGATATATGAAAATAAATTTAAAAAAAACCGTCAAAATATGATTCCTCTACAAATTGTTGGTTTTACTCTACCTGCAATATATTTCTCCTAAAGTCAAGTTGACAAACGCTTCCTGAAGGGTAACTCCAGTAAAAGAAGATTTACAGAAGATATTAGTTCAATCGAGCTACTGCCTAACGGGCCCATATGGGAACATTAATGTTTACAACAATATTATACATAAACAGATAATCAATTAAATTATTCTCGAATAGGAATATGTTTTTGGATATAATAGTGTAATAAAACACTAAAAGCAACTAGTATAGAATAAAATATCTAATAATTATTATACTTTCACGAAGTTGATGTCCATATTTTCAACAAACTCGTACAAACAAGTTTTTCACTCGATACAAAAAAATGTCAAATGTAAACAAAACACCGCATGAACTCTCCTAAGGGCTTCATAAATCATACTGAAGACGTGCAAATAATCAGATTGACGAAAGCTAGCAAAAAATCACTCTCAAATCCCACTTTTTATCTTGACGTTTATTGGCTCCATATGGTACCTTTAGGCGCTAATGGGTTAATAGTGATAATACCCCCGTGATTAGAGAAGAAAACTATTACTTAACAAGAAGAAAATATGTATACAATAGTAAATAATAATTTCTGTAGAGAAAAAGCGTGATAATAGAAAGATATAGAGTGCAATTCATACAGAAATGCAAATTCACTCGCTCAGTAACTTTTGCAAATTTGCTAGAAATTCACAGTTTTGTACACCTGTAACACAACATACTATTTATTCATGAGTACAATTGTGTCAGTTGTTTGCACAAAATGAAGAACCACAATAATATACCAACTTTTTACAAGGCATATTTTCCGTGTAAATTTTAATTATTCATGCATTTGTCCGTCCACTTTTCATTCGTTTTCTTATTGTTGTGGGGTCTGTCCGCGTCATAAATATTCTGTTCTCGTTACATTTTCTATATTTAGCTAATAGAATATATGTTGCCGGAATGTTTAATCATATAAATGCATTGAACGGTAACAAGGTGCCCACGTTACGAAAACAATGTTTCACTCTCCCCAAAATTTTAAATAAAAAATTAAATTAGTAATCTTACCACATATATAAAAACTATTATGTTCTATAAGGAAATATTTGTGACCAGTCAACCTCAATACGAGGTATGCGCCTACAATTATAATTAGAGTTAATATCTAATTACATAGCGATCTAAACGTGTGTGTTTAATTATAATTAGGGTTATGTTAACGTAAAAAATAATTTAAATACACTAAATCAAGTTGGAGTATTATATTATAAGAATTTAAACATATTATATTATTATTATCGTTAATCATTATTATCTTTAATAATAATAAACATAATGTGTTTTAACTATTAGTTTTCTTCCTGATTTGTGATCTATAATTCTATAAATATGATTAGTTTTGTTTTAAAGGAATTTCTGATGAAATATGTAAGTACTTATCTGTGGGTACATAAGTTAATAAAATATTGTTTCCACAAAGTTATAGCTGCTGTATTTGCAACATATAATTATTTAATCATTATTAATGGCTGTAATATTTTAAATTTGCCTTATAAGTATATAAAACTGTATTTAGTAACAGGAAAGGCAGTATTTTTTACTGTTCATTTCAATCTTTAACAATAGATATTTTTGAACTATTACAAAAGGAAATATTTAATGTCCCAAGATTGTTGCGTAGTATGAAATTCGAGCAGCAATATTTTGGAAAATAGAAATCTACAAAACTATGCTTAAACGTGGTTTCAGTTTTTGAAATGAAACAATTTAGGAAGTTAATCTTTCTGATAAAAAAATCTAGAAAAAGAACTTGACAGGCCGGACGATGATCAGTAGGTAGCTAGCCTGCTTTACGTTCATAATGTAACATACCGTATTGCCAATGTATTGCAGAGAAAATGACTGTGAAGGAAGGCGAAACGCTTGGAAGTATTAGATACGTCCGGTTACAGTGGCCACCACGTATAGCGACCATAGCGACCGAAATAAACGTCAGGGCCTAGGGTCTAGGGGTCCTGACAGCGAATCCGCCCCCACAGAGCCTAGCTCGAGAACAACAAGGGCAGATCAAAGATCCCTAGGTAAGGCTAAGGAAGTGCAATGTGAGTATGTAACTGACAGCGACCAGGTTCCTAGGTCACTGTATGACAACTTGAAAAATGTGTACTGTAAATATCAGCATTGGCTGAGTTTTAAAAATCTACTATTGCTCCACTGTTAGGCATTTAATAGCAATGACAATTAAGATAGGTATGATATAGGGTTTATAGGCTAAAATATCAATAACATTACCAACACAAATATGATTTGAAATTATGTTAAATAATATAATTCCATTTTCTTAATTAAAACTTAGAAACTTACACTTACCAGAAACTGCTACTTGTATTCACTATTACTACTTTAAATATTGTCAAAATATATTTGGTTGGGAAATTACAATAGAATTAAAATGCCAGAATATATACACAAGGGAAATACGTAAAGAACATACATAAAAAACCCATCATCGTAATTGAAATAAATAGTTAAACAAACATATACACAAGGGTAAACAATAGTATTTAATTTAACACTTTAGGAAATCACTTTAAAAACGATTGATTATACCAATAAAAATATTTTTTGATGCATCTACTTCCTACAATGACAATGTAACTACATATTTTTAATATTTCATGTTGCATAGGTATCTACCAAAATCATATTATATTTTACTTTTTAACTGAATCTTAATAATAATAATAATAATAATTTATTGGTGTCAATGTACAAAAGTACTTACACAGGTCAATTATAATTGGGTATAAATAACAAACCAAGGTATCTACAGATTACAAATATATGACAGAGTACACAGAATCAACTAGAATTTCTATAGATTCACAAACGCATGACATATATACACACACATATATACATACACATACATATATATAGAAACATACGCATATACATACATACACACACACACACATACATTATCATTATTACAAGTAACCTGGAAACGCATGAACATTTATGTCACATTCCAAAAACTCCTTGTGGTGGTAGAATGCCCTTCCCATTAGAAAGTTTTTTAGCTTCTTCCGGAAGGTTTGTGTGTTTTGAATATTCCTAACTTGTAGTGGCAATTTATTAAACATAAGAGTTGCCAAATAGTTTGGTCCATTTTGGCATTTACTCAACCTATAATATGGTGTAATAATATTGTTTTTATTTCTTGTATTATGTTCATGACGGTTCATATATGTTGAGTAACTATATATATTTGATTTAATGTGTGTTAAGCACTCCAAAATATATACTGAAGGCAGTGTTAATATACCATGTTCAATAAATGCATCTCTGCAGTCGTCAGTATATTCTAATTGTGCAATTATTCTAATTAGTCTTCGCTGTATAGCAAACACTCTATCAAAATCTGCAGCATGGCCCCAGACTATTATGGCATATGTCATAACTGAGTGGCATAATAGTATTTATAGTATTTAAAACTACCCGATTTATATCTCGAAAGTTATTGGTGTTGATTTCTTATTTTTATAATTTGGATTAGTAGCAATGTAAAGCGTCTAAAATATTATCATTTAGGATATATTAGCATATATTTACTTTTTCGTAAATAAAAAGTTTTGGTCAAAACATGTTTCATAATAATAAATATCTACATGAATTTATTTTTATAAACAAAAACAGTCTAAAGACGATTGTTTACCATAACTTAGCATTTATTTATTAACATTACCTTTTTTTAACGAAATTTTTGCATTACTCTAATAAATATGTAAATTTTTATACTACGGTTTCGTTTCGTTTGTAAAAAAACAAATACATATTTACATATGTATGCTTAATTCTTTTATTCGCATTCAAATTTCTGGCCAACCCTAGAAAAAATGAATAATAATACAGCCACACAAAAAAATATTTTTCGAGTCTGAAGGTCAGACTATGTCTACTAACTACATGTTTTCGGGCTCGCTGAATCCGAATCCGTGATCCATTTAACTCCATCACGTCAAGTTTTACGGAAAAACCATCACCATCACGTCGAGATTTACGGTAGTCGTTGTGGACTTTTTGTATGGCTGTGTAATTATATCTTTTACAAGAGGACTATTTCATTATTATTAAAAAATAATTTTTTTCAAATTTAATTATATAGGTATTTCAAATATCAATTATATTTACTTAAATATTATCAAAAATGATACAGGTTTCAAGAAATATTTACAATTAGGCACTGAATTATTTCACCGTATTGGAAATGTTTTTTTGCGACCCTTCTAAAAAGTTCAACCTGTATATTTTGTTTGCAACATATTGAGAGTACATGAACTAGCGACAAAAACCACGTATTTTATTTGTTTCTTAGAATTTTCTCAAATGACAATTGACAAGGAAATTCTAGTATAACATTTACTTTAGTCAGTTTTTTTTTTAATTATCTTATCAGTGGGAACAGTTAAAGCTAGTATTTCCACATTTACGTTCCTTAATAACAATTTTTATTCACTTCTTCCCCCTACAAAACAGTCGAAAAACTTATGGTGTGATTTTAATTGTAAGTATTTGGAGTTTGAAATCTTATCTTCCTATATCAGCGCAATATTCTTATTGATTTAGTATTTTAAATGGTAACTTTCCTCATTTTCTTAAAAAGCAAAAAATTATAAATTTTTTGTAATATGAGGATGTATGAGATACGTTACAAAATATCCATCAGAAAAACTGTAAAACCTGTAAAAATACAGTAATAAGTCATGTTACTATTAATACTGAACGAGTACGAAAATGTTGGCTTAAGTGTATTTCTTGTTAAAACAATACTGAAAATTTTATTAAAAATGTGTTTTTTCTATTTTCAGTAGGTATGTTATACGAAACAGTATAAAAAGTATAAAAAAGTAAAAAGTATAAAAATTATACAGAATGAACTTTTAGGACAGCTACAAAAGAAAACGAATTGTCTAGATACGGTCCTAGAATTTTGGATTCTTATTGTTCTCCAGTGGTATATAGTGTATAGAAAAAAATAAATTTATTCTCAATTAAAGTAGTCATTCTATATTCGCCTAGGTTACTCCACTCAGACATTACAGTTTGTAGAGTTCTTCACGTAATACCCTTTTCCATTTACACCAAGAAAAATATTTATTTCACCCAAAATGTTGATTTAATACCTATTTTAGACCTAGAAATATTTAATAAACTAAATTCTAATTATTTACTGATCTCATTCCCATTTATATTCAAATTTTAACCTAGAACTTTTTAAAGTAGTCATTCTATATTCGCCCAGACATTAAAGTTTGTAGTACAGTCTTTCCGATCTCAATTGAAGACCAAAGAGTTAGGCAGTATGCACCAGGTTCGGTGCTACGCAGCAACTCGGCTTTGAAATATTTGAAAAACTTGTTCCCATATTTATTTAGTCATACACATACATATACAGGTCTGGTCGAAGTAAACGTGGAGGGGGTAGAAATGTATACGCCCAGTTGAAGAATGTGCGCGCACAAACACAGTTGCACTGGGCGACTGGCCATAAATTTCAGTTGTTAACTAATTGCTTTGCAGTGCAGCAATACGGAAATATTTTATTGTAGATAATTTTTATTTAATAACTTTTCTAACCTAAACTAACAACCTTTCCGCACCCTTTCCTGGCAAGGATATGCTCATACCTTCCCGTTGATTCTTGCCGATCAGTAATATATTTTAATGAAAATGTAAATGTTTTTTGATATGTCATAACCAAAATTTACCATTAATATAATAAAATTGTTTGAAGACATACATAATTAAAATATGTTGGACAAATGAACATATAATAGAAATTTTCTACGCATTATATACAAATGCGGACTGCTTAATAATAATATGCCGGCTCCTCTCCCGCACAAGTCTCCGACTTCTGGGCTAATTCTCGTGGTTAGAATGAGGAGTAGAGATATTATTAAATTATTATTATTTTTTACCTTTAGCAGAAAACATTTTTAGGGACGCCTATGAAACTCATTAAATTTTATTGCTAGGAGTTTTTATACATGTTCAACTGACTTCGGAAATACCATAACACCCCTTTTCCATTTACACAAAGAAAAATATATTTATTTCACCCAAAATTTTGATTTAATTTATATTTTAGACCTAGAAATATTTAATAAACTAAATTCTAATTATGTATTTACTGATCTCATTATACTCATTATACACATTGCTTATAAATGTCATTACCTAATAGACCCTTAAAAAGATAGCGAATATTCCTAGCTTCGCTAATTGCACGGGACAGAGTTAAACGCAGCTGGAAACGAATGGTAGGGGGCAAACGAAGTACTTATCAATCAGCATGTCGGTACCCTACCACGCCATACCACCAGAAAATCTGCAAGGTGTACCGCTGCTCGAATTCGAAATTATCCGATCTATTCAAAAACGAATCGCGACATGTGACACAACAATTGCATAAAATAACTGGAAATATGTGACTGATCTTTTCAAAATTCTGTAAAAGTAACGCCGACAAAAATGAAGTGCCTCTCTTTTGCGTTTTTGGCAATTATGTACATTGTGTTTACTAACACTAACTGTGATATCAAGTGGGATCATTTTGGAAATGAAAACAGGACTAAAAGTATAAACAGTGTCTTGAGGAATCTAGTCAACAAAACGAATTTAACTGTTGTGCCCTTCCTCCCTAATGTTGCGGAAGAGGATAGTAATTTTCACATCGACATAGAGGACACCTTGCTGAGCAATGAGGAGCGCGGAAAGATTTGTTTAAAAAATGTCACCGAGTGTATGGAGAAAGGTTAGTGGAATTTTATTCATGTCGGATGGAATATACATTGAAAATATCTACGTCTTATGCACTTTTAATATGTAAAACACAGCTGCATATTTTAATTGACTTCATATGTGACACTATGAATTTTGATAATAGAAAAGAAATGACTAAAAAAAATGAGAATATTATGTTTGTATCGTGTCAAAATACAAAAAGTTTATTCTGAATTAATTTAGTAATAAACCAATGAAATTATTTATTTCACATGTTGAGGCATTGAATTTTTTTTATCTGGAAAATAAAAATAAAAATGTTACTTCAATGTTAAATTTTAATTGATTTTTTTGCACATACAGAGAAATAAGAAATGAAATTATTTGACAAAAAATAATTTATTACTTACACATTTGCAATAATTTCTAGTTATAAAATAATTAAATTGTTAAAATACAATTAATAGAAATAAATTTAAAACAATGTTTATTTTGTTCATGCTTCAGAAGTGAAAACGTTGTCACGAAAATAAGTTGAAGAAAATTTTTTGCATTTTTAATTTAAAAAGTAATTGTTATAAAACTTGAATTTATTTTTTTTTTTAAGGAAAATATAATAATGTTTGTTGTTGAACATTTTTTTGCAACAAAATATTCTAATATCTGCTTGGTAATAACGGAAAGTAAGAGAACTAATTACATGATATTTGTAAAAATACTAGTCTTAAAAAGTATATACTTGTGCCAGTAGCCTTGCAAGTCAAACTACTACATTCCCTTTTCATATGCTGGGTAATAATAAAATTAATTTCTTGAAGAAAAGTCAATGTCATTAACATTATTGCATATGCTTCGCTTTTGTTAGTTGCAATATGTTTTCTAATTTAATGGAGTAACTCAACCCATTTTAACTGGTTATATTTGGTAATAAGTTGAAATTTTCTTTCGAAAACTCAAAAAATTAACACGGTTGAATTGTTTTGTGTAACGTCAAACCATATCACCAAAATGCCATGGCGAAAGCAAATTACCAAGTTACAGAAAATGATGTAATTTATTCTGTTTGCAGTTGTAAGTCAAAATTAAACTATTTTAAATTCGTAGGTCGTCATCAACGTTTGGATAGTGGTCTTAAAATTGTAGTACCACTTTTGATATTAAAGTATGATATTTTAACACTAAGTTTTGGTTACTAACTAAAAGTTACAGCAAAAGCAATCTATCAACGGTAATGACAAGAATATCTTTTTTTCATTGAACTTTCATACAACATTTTCAATACAAATAGTACTGAAATTACTATAAAAGATACTTGAAAAAGATCTAATACACTTTTACGTGTAGAATATAAGATCTTAATCTCTTATAAAGCTTATTTCTAAACTGACTGGCATAAAGCTAGACAGGTATTTACTGACGACATTCGATTGTATTGTTCTGATAACTGGACATTATAACTTTAAATTCGTATAAGAATCTATAGCGAAAGTTACCCACTGACTGTTTTAAAACAAAATAAACTAAGGCACATAAATTTCGTAAGGCAACAACTTCGTAAAATTCAAGATATGCGTTATAAAGTAGTTGCCAAACCTTGTTACAAGATGTTTGTTTATAAATAACAATGGAAATACGGTACTGTATGTTAATTTGGCGACGTAAGTCTAATATTAAAACAGCGAATGCAATGATATATTTCTAAAATCAGCTTTTCTGATTTGGACATGTAAGGGTAATGATGTGACCCCGATTTATTTTTAAAATCAGTTTATCAAAATGTGTGTGGAATGTGAAATTATATTTACCAACGGGTTCATTTACTTCTTAGTCATCATTTTGTTACGTATTATTACAAATAAGTGCACACAACGTAAATTAATCAAATTGTTAGTTATTCTAATAGGTCACAGTACAGGCAAAAAATAAAATCTACCTTTATTTGCTTATATTTCTGCTAAAATAACATGGTCCTGATTGAAGAAAGGCATTTTATTCTGTTCAAGCTTAATATATGTAATTAAGTAAAATGTCTCGCTCAAATAAAATGTCATTCACTTAAATAAATATATCCTGACGAAAAAAAAAATGTTTAATTATAGATTATATAGTGATACAAATATATGCAGATAAATGTATTCTTGATTGAAGAAAAAATTTTTTCCTGTGTAATTTTGTTCGTTACTTTTAAGTCTGCACTATCCAAATGGCAACTGTAACTTATGTCACTTATGTGTTCATTAATTTTAAAATGATGAAGTAAAATAGATGAATAAGGCCTGATAGGTCAAAATAAAGTGATCGATTTTTTATAATCATCATCAATATGTTCATATTTACTAATATTTTCGTTTAAGAAAATGATAAAATGTGTACGAGTGTTGGGCACAAAATTATATTGTTTTATCTACAGAACCTTCATAAATATTTACAAGTCACGTGACCGCGAAGCTTAGGCAACCTAACATTGCACGACTGGTACTGGTAACGAAAATTCCCTAAATCTTGGCGTGCCCAATGTTAATGATTCGTTTACAATGAACAATGACAAACTGTCACGTCTACGCTCGAGATAATGCGATCGCTGATTGTTTGAATAGAATCTCGTGAAAAATTACACCAATCACGGCCGGTGAAACAGAATGTTATGTTTTAATGTAATCTTGATCTTATTGTTTTAATTTTACCGAAATTTAAGAAGAAGATAATCGACCGGGAGATATTAGACTGAAGTTCGACGACGTCTTTCTCGTTTATGCCTCTGACAGTACTGAAAGGTAACCGAGAGACAAGTACAATAAACTAAATTTAAAAGATGGGCTGCGGAACACCTTTCTGAAAATTAAATTTTCCTTTTCAAAAAAAATAATGTGTACAGCGACGTATTTCTCACTTATGCCATGTTCATAAGTTGAAGAGAAGTATCGATTTTATCACAACATTTTTTTGGCATAAGTGTCGCAAGGGATCTAAAAATGGAAAACTTTGTAAGAAAATGTGGAAAACATCTTTATTTGTCTACCAATTTCTCATTAATGCCAATTAGAAATATGACATTATTATATTCGAAAAACTCATAAAAAACATTGTCCTACTAAGGACTAAAGAAAATAGGGCTTTGGAAAAGCTGCGGAAAAAGAAAATTAAATTTTCACATAGGTGTCCCGGCGGGCACATTGTTTTTTTCCATTATCTTACTTGTCTCTAATGTATTTTTCAGTACCCTAAAAGGCATAAACGAGAAAGACGTCGTTGAACTTCTACGAGTATCTCCCGGTCTATAATACAATATTCTAATTTACTGTTCCTCTCTCCACAGAATTTGAATGAAATATCTTTATAAGTGCTCGAGATATAGAGATATAAACAATTAGTTTTTTAGTTTTGCATAACTGTTCAAAACTACTAAAGTTAGATAAAATTTTCCTTTTACTTTTTGTTTTTTATAAAGCAATTGAATTCCTGACAGATTTTTTTTATCTAGTTGATAATAAAAATTTGACATAGTAATGTGTCTGTCCCAAAGATTTCTACATTTATTGAAAATATTCACAACAAAAAATACACGATAATGAAAAAACAAAAAATTATAACCGTTAAATAATTTTGATAGTTAATTTGATAGTTTTTAAATTAAAGGCTACGATAATGTGAAAATCTAAACGTTTGGGTACCCTTATCTTGATCATTTTTAGAAATATTTTATTCAAGTTTAGTGCAGAGAGGATTCAAATAAAAAAATAGCACAACTTTTTAAAAAGCTCTTTTTTAATTATAGAACCAGACGCCTATGCCTCAAATCAAATTTGGTTAAATCAGAACAATTGTTTGCAACTAATTATTTCATATTAATATGTAAATCCGTTCAATTTAAAATAACCCAAATATAAAGGTAGCTCCATGAAAAGTGAAACATAGAATATATATTTTGATCAAAATGTTAGTATCTAAATGATCATTTCTTATGGAGGTATATCGGGGTCTGAGGGAAGTGAGGATCGCAGGGGGGTCCTATGCTTTTCTTATGGGATTAAAACCCGCTTCCAACTTGAAAAAATTAAATTCTATTGAAAATATTTGCGATAAACATTATCTATATAGCAAAGAAATCTACTCAATATGCACATAACATACATATGGAAAATTAACAACATAAAAATATCATATTTAAGTAGTTTTAAATTATATTTAATGAACGCATAAACACTATGTAGATGTGGCAATAGCGCTAATAATCGAGTGCAGTTGTACACACTGCGAACCTACAGACCTCGGACATCGGAGATATTGCGCGTCAAATTCGGGTAAAGATGCGTACGCGTTCAAAAATGTATTGTGTGTAAACTATGTAAAATATAATAATTATATACAGCAAATATATCGTATTATCCTCGCGAAGATTTGTATCCTTTATTTAAAATCCGTAAATCATGTGAACTGGTAAAACAACGAGAAAATAATTATGTTAATTTAGTTCTAAAGCAATGAAATGACACTCGCGCCCATCTCTCGTCCAAGTCAAAGAAAATGTTGGATGCAATTTTAAAAGTTCTGTGATAGAAATTACATTATTACTCACTGTTCGTGTTTTTCATCTCTATTTTAGTAATGTTACAAAAGTTTTGCAACTATAACTAATTTTTTAGATATAAAGTTTGCTGAGAAATATTTATGTTCCTTTGTTATTTTGGACAAATGCTTTTATCTCAAGTGTTACTAATTATATTAATCAAGTAAAGAAAACTTTATGTAACCCTAAATATTGCTGGGTACGGATTACGATGTTTTTATAAACCACCAAATATATTAAAAGGATTTATCAACTGTATATTTTATTCCAATAAATATATCATAGCTTCCTAGAATTTTTTAATTAATTTAGTTTTTTAAAAACATTACAAAAAATAATCTGTTGTGGATAATTTATTGTTGATAACAATGTACATGGGATTTAGGAAAAATGTATATGTTTGAAATCAATTTCGTTTTTATCAAGTCTTTCAAATGTATTCCCTCCTTGCTGTCAGCTGATTGCGACGTTGCCACATTAATCCTCAAGTCAGACAGAAATGCAATTATTGGTTTCTGTTGCTAATTAATACAGCTGTACTATGTTCAAAACTTACATTAGTTTTATATCAAAAATAAGATAAATCTGTGTACTATCTATGGAAAAGTTTTGTTACTCAATTTCTACATTTTTTTCTCAGTTATGGGCAAAAAAAGAGCCGCACCGTCCATCTTCGCCATATAAACCTATGTTAAAATGAATAACTTCCAACAACAATATCTCAAAATCTAGATTAAAAAATAATTTCAAAAAAATATGACGCACAGAGGGAGCACTGGGTAATACGCTAAATAAATTTCACGTACATCTGGGCATTTTAGTAAACCCGATATACCTCCTTAAATATTAATAAGCCCAGAATACAGTAATATGCTATAAAATTATTAAATCATCACGGTATAGTATGTAATTGTTTGACAATACAAATAAAATGAACAATCGACTCAAGTAGCTTGTCTACAGGAAATGAAAGTCGATTAACACATATCAATCATCTATCACTGTCAGCAGAATTCGAAATTAACTCGTAACGACATATAAAGTTTAAAAAATCATATCCCTTAAAATTAATATGTACAGAACAGAGCTATCATCATCTAGATTAACAGAGCATTTATAAATATTTCGCTAATAGTATTATACTAGATATTAACAGTAACTAATATTAAAAAAACCTTTAAAAATCATATTTAATTCTATAATTAAGTATAATGAATATCCACAAGTATGGAAAGAGTCGCGAATATGCCCCGTTTATAAAAAAGGGACTAAAAACGACATAACTAATTATCGGCCCATAGGTATTATAAGTAACTTTTCAAAAATTCTAGAAATTATCTTACACAATCGACTTTATTTTCATATTGAAAAATCTATATCTCCGTACCAACATGGATTTATGAGTGGTCGTTCAACTACCTCAAATCTAGTTGAGAAAACCCAATTTATTGCTGAAGCTTTGGATGCAGGAAGTCAGGTTGATGTTGTGTATACCGACTTTTCNTTTAGTTAAGGTTTTCTATTTTACCTTATCCTGTAATTGGGACTTTGTCCCGTTTGATATTGTAATTTCTAAATAAATAAATAAATTAATTAATTAATTATTATTACTTTACTCTATAGGTAATATTTTGTATATTGTATCGTACATATTATAGTTAATTGTTCTGTATTAGTTATATAGAGATTATGTGAAAAATGTGCATAATATTTAAATAGTTCAGCTACCTTTTGTGGAGTGTACGTTGTGTATTTATATTGCTAAATTAACTGGATATAAATTTAAATAATTCGTGGACATTTTATGTCATGCACATCCGTGGTTACTGTTTTGAACGTCACATTGTGGTTTCTCAGATATTTATCTTACCGCCGAGTGTAGTAGTCACATCATTTTCAAAAATTGTGATATTTATTCTGAGAAACAACCTATGCTTTTGAAAAACCCCCAAGAATACACCGTCCCCCATCACACCAAATTTTAAATAGTACAAGAACTAAAAATTAGCACAAGTATTCAAGATCATTAAGCTTCTACAAATTTATTATTTGTGATAATAATCTCCATTATCTTAGATAAAGTACTAAAAGGACTAAATGCTGAACTAATGGTATATTTGCAGTGGCGGCTCTTGACTTTCATACCAGGCCGAAAAAATTTAGGGACAATGTATTGAAAAAAAAAATTAATATAATTGAGCAGTCTTATTTTAAGTACTATTTAAATATAGGAAAAATGTGTTCAACATTATTTTTATAGTATATTCAGAGTTTTTAAAAGAATTTTGCAAGTCGAGTTAAATTGACTGCACATTACAAATTTAACATTTCTTTTTTAATGTGTTACATAAGACTAATCTTATAATTACATAATTATCCAGATAACATTGTAAACTAAATTTTAAATTCAATTTTTTTACTATCAAAATTTCTAGGGGGGGCGCCGCTCTAGAGCCTCCCTCTCCGCACTAGTCGCCACTGTATATTTGTCTTATACGGTTTTTCATTTTAGTAAACATTATAATTACGTTTCAGAAAAAGTTGTTACATTTTAGTACCGGGAAATCTGATACTTGGAATTGCTAGTGAAATTACAATATAATTTAATAATATAAGCAGCTTTATCATAATTAATGAATTAACTGGTGATTTATGTACGATATAACTTAAAAATTTATATCTACTTGCATATAATAATCTTTGGTTGGAATCTTTCATTCAGATCTTAGACCGTAGCAAGATATTATTAATAAACTATCATTTAATTTAATCAATGAATTTATGAAGATGGATCCTTGGAAAAATGAATAATAAAGTACTAATTACTATTTATAACTATACCCATTATTTTTCATAGTTAGTACAGTACTGGTTACATGACCCTGATCAGAATTAATACTGAATTACGGGGTTTGATAATAAACCTCACGAACGTATCTCGGTAGTGCTGTCCTGTGGATTAGTCTTGCAGAAAGTCCTGAAACATTGCGGCCAATAGACTATTTTAGTATGACGTTACATATTTAGGCAACCCGCAACAAATTGTCATAGTTGAAATTGTATAGACCGAATCTGACCCTTGTGTACTACTTACATAGATAATTTAAAAATGAACAGCTTCAAATTAATATGAAATATACCGGCAGTATTATTTAGTAAACTGCTAAGATCATTCGTCAGCAGTACCACCAGACCATATACCAGTGCTTACTAGCTAGTAACTACCTTACACTAGCATTCATCACTGCAACTATCAAAGGAATAATAAAGTATTTGGCCAATAATGATCGGTATTGCCCGGGAATAACTTTTTTTGTAGCTAAGTAGCTCCGACATTGTTTTTAGAACTGATGTCGTTACTATTTTTGAAGTAACGGGTTGGTGGCAACTAAGAAGCTGCTACGCCATAAAATTGTAAATTTCCATTTTGAATGAACAACAATATGTGTTACTCTTTTTTTAGTACTAATTTAATGCCGTCTTGCTAAAGCTCAAACTAATCATGCCGTTGTATTCATGAATGCAATAATTTCCATTTATTACTATAAAGTAGTAAAGATTACTAACAGTTTCGATTAAAGTTTCCAATGAGTCACATTATTATCTCCCGGATGAAGGAGATATTTTATTTTGAAGACGCATTTTAGTTAGGTCTACAGTTATAGCTACTACTTAATAACATTTTTTTTTTAAGTGTAAGTAATTTTAAAGGCAATTTTTAAGTTAAGCAATAGTTTGCATGACTTTAAGGATATATAATATTTACTGACAATTGAAAAACTTTGACGTTTTGTAGTACAAAGTCTACGAAGTATTTTTTCGTCCAATGAGGCGCATATAGTTCTATTCTTTATAAGAATCTTGAGTATAGGTTACAAACCTTTCTATATTAGTATTTGCGCACTATTTGTTTAATTGAGACGTCCGTCGTGTGTATTGTGAAAAGTCTATGTTATTGGCAAAAAATTGAATTTCTTTGTTTAACTTTTTCAAGCATCCGTCTCTGTTTGAAGTTTCCTATCCAGGTTTACTATACAAAACGTTACAACAGAACAGAAATATTTGTCAACGAAACCTCACTTTGGCCCTCTGAATCCGAGATATTCTAGCCAACAAACTAATACTTACTTATTAGAACATTCATGCTTATGATATTTATAATTCCGCAACACAAAAATTGGTAATAGTTCATTTTGCATCAAAATATGTATACCTATTTGATTTTTTGTTTCCACTAGCAGAAGAACGATTTAGTTTTTAGAAAATAACCCCTTGAACTTGCGTCGTGTTGCAAGGAATTCAGACAGCCTTAAGTATAAGTAAGTGACTGAATTGCAACCTTCACTTATCAGTTTCTTTAGTTATTAGCATTCTCCTCCACTGTCATACCCAGACAATTTATACTTGTGATTCACATTTCGTTCTATACTTACTAAAGACGAGACGTTTCGTTCTTCATTCAATTCGTTAGACAAAAACATGTAGATATATATTAAAGTAGGCCCAACAATAATTCACGTTATATCACACAGGGTGATTTCACGTTAAATTCTGGAATTTTACAGGAATTAACTAAGTTAAAATTGGTATTGCTCTATAAGCTTTTGTATCAGAAGCTTACTTGAATATTTGTTATAAATTATAAACGAAGAGGTTTTTTAAACGTAAAAAGTGTACGCTACCGAGTTTTTCCGAAAAAACTATAATGCATTCTCGTTCTACTATATCAGTAGTAGTTTAGAAAATTGTCTACATTTCTTTGCATGCTACAATACTTCTGGAGTTTCTAATGATACTATAAACTTTCTCATTCAGAACTTTCCAAGTAAAATAATCCAATGGATTTAAGTGGGGTAAACGTGGTGGTCAACCTGTTTGACCCTATAAAAGGATTATATTTTCATTATTTATTCGTAATAACAGATCGATTCAGTGTTGTGCATAATTCTCCTTCGACCACCAATGAATTTGTCAGCCTAAAAGCTAACGATCCCCATTTCACAAGAAACAAAATTTTTAAACTGCATATTTTCCAAAAATAGTAAGATACTTCTGATTGAATTTGGACAGTACCATTTAAATTTATTATTATTTTTCGGAAAACCCAGTAGCGGTTTGTTTTACATAAAAAAAGGGAATCCGTACCCTAGCTGCACGCCACTGATTAAAGTGATGGAACTAGCATTCTATTTATTATTATTTAGAAAATGGAAACGCAGGCATCAGGTAACTCTTATGAGCTCCGTTTATGTAACAAAATAAACTTATCCTGTAATAACCAATTAATACCTGTAATTTTAGAATTTAAATTAAAATCACCCCATATTTGATCCAACAAAACGTATCTACTGAATTTACGGTAGGTTAATATACAAACTGAATATACTCACATCCTTGGCCGCCCAACTTAAAAGTATCATTGTCGCTAAATTGTTCCTTATGGTGTCTTAAATTGTTGTATATACAATTTTATTATCGCATTTTTACAGTAAATTTGGACTGTGAAGGCTAACAGGCCAAAGTTTATATTAAAACATACATTCCTCTTATCTACTGAATACAAATTGGTGATTAATTGACAACATAACATATAAACATCAGTAGGTTAGTTTTACACTTACCCATGTAACTGTTAATTTTCGCACCATTCAACAACATTGGTTTGAAGAAAGGCATTTTTAAATTTCTTATTGCCTGGTTATTAATACACATCTCGAATATTATTATTTTCATTTTTATTAAACCTTCTTTACAAGATAACGAAAATGTGGGCTTCAGCCCATTAATGTCATTTGCTCAAATAAAGTTGCTAACTATCTTAAAGGGGGCGTTTTATGCGTAATTATAAGTGAATTTATAGCAGTTTTTTGTAGAGTTTTAGGAAATCTAAGAAAGTTAGACACAATATCTCTTCACTGTAATAGTTATACTTCTTCAATGTATAAGACAGTTTACAAGCTAACAAGATATTCGGAATACAAAAAGTATACTTGTACTTGTTATGTTTGTCATTACATTTCCTGAACTTTACACATCTGTTGAATGTACAGAAAATCGCGGATGGCACTATATACATAATCACACTCCGCAGTATGCTTTTGAGAAACTATTAACACATGGATTAATCACGATTATTAAGAGGGCACTATAGCAAATAGGCAGCCTGCAATAAATTTTTATAGATTTTTTTACACAGTTTGTCTAAATATGATTTAATGCACAAATAATAGGCGCCCATTTTAACGCAGATTTTCTATAAAATGGACTTAGCTTGAAACTCAAGTTACTTTCTGATGTAAAGAAATATGTAACTTACGATGCCGCTTGTTCAAACTCTCTACGAAACAGGAAACGTACATTGTCCAATGTTTACATGAGTGGCTATGTTTTCTGTGATCTTTCAGAATGAAAAATTAAAAAAAACATTATATGGATACTGTCGAATAGATGGTAATAGTCACGGTAGTCACGGTAGTCACTAGGATTAGGATTTTTTTGTCGCCCAGGGTTGGACTGACAACAACACTTTTGAGAGGTATTTGCACCGACTTTAGGTAGTTTAGAATGCGATGCAATATGACCTGTTTAAATGGGGATAGGTTGCACTTAAAATATTCATAATAATAATAAAAATGTAATTTACAAATCGCTTTGGGAGACAATAGGCCTGCAAATATCTTACGAATATTAAGGATTTCTTTACTAAAAGTGGGATTTCTTATCTATGAAAGGCCGGACATTTTTTGTGATCTAAGTAAATATTTGCTTCAGTTTTGTAAATTATGACTATGACAAACAATACAAACAGGAACAATAACCATATTATTATACTTGGCACTACATAGATAGTTCTGTAAAAAAGATATTTAAAATATAATACCCATTTCCTTTCCTAATTATTTATACTACCATGTCCTGTGTTTACATTATTTTTAGTACCACCTATACCTATGTTTGCGAATTACAAATATTTAATTTGTGGTAACCATATGTAGGTAAAACCAGATTTTCCTGTGGATTTACAAGAATGTGTGAAAACGTATATTCTAGAATTATTTAAATTTACGTAATGAAAATAGTAGTTTTTAATATAAATAATTAATACAGTTTTAGTGTTTGTTCTTTAAAACAATCAGTAGAATTAATTAAAAAATTTTTATTTTATTTAATCATACTAAACAACTAATTTTACATATATCTAATTCTTTAGAATTAGGTACGTACATATATCTTACTCACATTAATCAGGACCAACTTTTTCATTTAATATCTGTATTAATGACAGTATGATAAAAGCTTTTTTAAAAGCAAAGTAAACAAGTCCGAAAATATTATGATCGTCTTGGTCTTCAAAAGCATTGTGATTATGACTTTAAGTTGTTAATAGGTTAATGCCCCAATATTTAAAAAAAATAATAAATTGCGTAAATAATAAATTGTGCTACGTAATAATGTTTTCCAAAATATGTACTAAACCCAACCTTGAATAAAATAGAAACACAGACAATATTATTTGTTTGTTATTGAATTATTTAATTTTGGTATAACTGATTATTAACCACAACAAAATAAAGTTTTTGCTTCTTTGGAAGAAACAAATAAGTTACTAACCTTGACATCAATATCAATTTCAAGTTCCCTTCTGAAAATAATCAATTTTACGCCGATTATTGAGAACAAAATGTTGATTTTTTTAATCATATACTGCATTCATCTGTTTACTTTTATGGTTAAGTAAGGTAATATGTCGCAGAATTACTTAATATTGTTCCTAAAATAGAATTACAAACTTATTTTAGAAAATATTAATCTAGATATAAAGTTGTACCTACATATACCTATGTACTATTAAACATGAAAAGTTACTATTCTACATATTAAGCTGTCTGTTCATATTTTAGCGTTATGTAATAGAAAAACATTTCTATATTCACTAATGATTATTCGAATTAAATTTGGTATTTATAGAGAAAACTAGTACTTAGGTAATCAACTATCATAATTAGATTAATTTCAATTTGTGTATCTGTATACTAAATTGATATTTACTAATAATATTTTACTTGTATAAATTATAAGATTTTTTTAACGTCACTTTTAACTGTTAATCTGTATGAGAAAACATTATGCTAATAGAAAATTTCTAAGATAAAAGTGTTTACGTTGCATCGTTAGCATGACTTAACATTTTAATTAAAAAAAAAATGAAAAATGGCGAATGCGCTAGTCTCAATTACTGAACCCTTATGGATTTGATTTATATGTAGGTATAATCAGAAACATGTTATCAACTCACCCAAGGGTAAAACTGTAATCGTATACTAACAATAAAATAGTCACACATAAAAAGGTATATCTATATTTTACAGAACTTTTTGTGAACTTTTTACAGATACTTTCAGTAGCCGTCAAAAGTTCTTATACCTAACCTTGAAATATGTAAAACATATACATTATTGTCAATAAGTTTATTTATTTAAAGTGATAAGTAGAGATTGGAAATATGGTACAGGGTTGGTTGTAGGTCGGATTCTCTTTTATGTAATTTCAATCAAACAAAAAGTAGTATAGCCGTCCCCTTTTTATAACTACACTCTGTACATAATATGTACGTAAGTATTTGCATAATAGTATGAAAGAAAAAGGGGCAGTGTCTATTTTTCTACACTAAACGCTTCACATGGAACTTACTATAAAATATATAGGCATAGTACGTAGTAATAAGTAGCAGCAATAGTTAACAAAATAATAATTTCTATCATAAGGAAAGCGATTGTAGAAAACATTGGTCCTAAGTCGTTAATCGTCTCCGGCGATTAATAAATAGACATTTCAAAAACGAAATTGACCGTTCGACATTTACTGTGGTCATAAGCGCATATCTAAAATAGTCGAAGATTTTAATAGATGCTATTTTTGCTAATGGTGGTGAAGTATCAACTAATTCACATTTTGGTAATCCCATTATTCACGTCATGCCTGCCTCTGACCTGAAGCCTCGCATCGATCAATTTGTTCGATACGTATCTAGCGGCACCCTAATGCCTGTCCTGTCTACATAGCGTGCCGGTGAATAATCCCGTTTTTTTTTGCTGAAAGACGTCCTGCATTCCATTGTCGTTTGTGCGTGTGTAATTGACAATGAGTTTGACGTTCTGCTTGGTCGAGTGTATGGCACGTGTTTTTTGTGGCTGTCACTAGCATTGTGTATTGTGAGCATAGAGCGGCTTGACCACAGACTTAGTTTATGGCTGCTACTACAATTTGTAATAAAATAGCATCAAGACAGAGAATGATAATTTTAAATATTTATTTTGAGAGCTTCATAGTTCACTGTTGCCAAGAGAAAAAGAGAATTAATTATTTTTATAAACTTAATATTTCCAATTAAGATCCGGTTAAAAAACAGACAGACAAAAACCTTTTAAACAAAAAAAGGCAATTCAAATATATTAGTATTTAGCATTTTTTAGTAGGAATTTCATTTCTCATATTTTCAAGCACTTTACTTATGATAAAAGAAAAACTTCATTTTAGTACACTGGTTCCATAGTAAACAATTTTTTCACACTCGAAAGTTCAAAAATATATTAAAATTATCCTTGAAAGCTTTTACATTATAATAATTTTTATTTCGTTCACAGAAAATTGAATTATCTGTAAAAATTTTGTCGCATTTTTTACATTCCTACAGTAATGTAAAATTCGTTTTCCATTTTTCTGGAAACTTTAGTTTTTTAGTATTTATGAAATGAACTACCGACAGTTTTTCAAGCATCAATAACACAGTTATCGATTTTTCAGTTACATGTATATTTTATGTAATTGTATCTTGCAACTAACTCACTTGCGCTAAACTGTTGACCCACTAAGCAGGTTTGATCCGATTTCGTGGACTTTCACTTTCCAAAAAAATCGAATGTCTGTCTCACTGCTAACCGCTTATATAACTTGTGTTTACATGACATTGACCTTGTTGAATCCTGGCTATTCATCGTTGGTAATTACGGAAATAACATCTTTACTATGTATACACTGAACACTGCAGTCAGTATTAACGGTTTATACTCAAATATTGATATTGCTTATTTGCAAGGAAATATAAAACATTTTAGATATTTGTACGTACTGTAGCACTGTAACAATGTTATTGGAATCAACTAAATTTAATCATGATTTTTTATAATGGCTACTACTACATGCTCTTAGATTTCCATAGCACTTCTCTAGAAGTTGGTGCTTCAAAATATAACTGAAAATATACAGGGTGTTAGTAAATAAGTGCGACAAATTTCAGGGAGTAATTCTACATGAGAAAATAATGGCAGTTTGCTTATAAACGTATGTCCGCAAATGATTCGTTTTAAGAAATTCGGGGTGTCAAAGTTTTTATTAAAAACTGACGATTTAATTTATTGCTCTGAAACCGGTCGAGGTGTGCAAATGAAATTTGGTGGGTTTTAAGAGGTAGTTATTGCGCATTTTTTGACACGCAATTAAGAATTTTATGTTCATCATTGGCGCGCGTACGGGTAATAATCTCAATTTTTTTAAAGAAAAAAATGGTACGCCACTGAGATATTACAAATTAAAAATCATTTTTGAATTCCTCGTTCAATTTGTGACAAAAAATCTCTCTTGCCTTTTCTTCGTATGGGGCGCCGTTTTGATGCAAAAAAATAAAACATCTTAACGCGTATTTTTTATTTCTTTAATACATTACCTAGTAGGCTACTGTCAACATTTGTCTGTTAAATACGAATATTTTTAAGAAATGTCAAATTAGCGTTTCGTCATTATTAATTTATTAAGCTTTTAGTTTGCTATAACATTAGTGTTAATAAGTAATTAATTTTTCTTTTATCGAAAAGAATGGAAAATTTTACAAATGCGGAATTGTCAGACATGCATTTTGTCTATGGTCGAAGTAATGGAAATGGTCGGCAAGCTCGACGATTGTATGCTGAGTTGTATCCAGGACGTAGGGTACCTCATCACACAATATTTGCTCGTCTTCATCAACGTTTGCGCGAAAATGGTTCATTTAAGAAACAAACGGTTGACTGTGGGCGCCCTCGAGAAGTACGAACTGTGCAACTAGAAGAAGCAGTTCTCGAGTTAATTGCGGAGTCACCTGAAACAAGTACTCGAAAAATTGCCAACATATTGAATGTAAGCAACTTCACTGTATTTAAAATTCTTAAAGAACAGCAATTGTATCCGTTTCATATTGAACGTGTGCAAGCTCTACTACCTAGAGACTTTTTTCCGCGCCTATTTTTTTGCCAATGGATTAATCATCAAATCGCTCAAATTCCTAATTTTTTAAATGCCGTTTTGTTTACTGACGAGGCTACTTTTGGACGACAGTGTATACGAAATTTCCATAACAATCACTTATGGGCTGAGGAAAACCCCCATGGAATCTTTGAAGCTCATTTTCAGCATCAGTTTTCCGTAAATGTATGGCTTGGGGTAATTGATGATCATTTAATCGGTCCATATTTCCTCCCACAACGACTAACAGGCGAATCTTATCTTAATTTCCTACAGGAAGAGTTACCTGTTCTTCTTGAAGAAATTCCTCTACAGCTGAGACAACACCTATGGTACATGCATGATGGTGCACCAGCCCATTTTAGCATTAATGTACGTAATCACTTAGACACAGTATATCCAAATCGTT
Organism: Anoplophora glabripennis; assembly: GCF_000390285.2. NCBI lineage: Eukaryota > Metazoa > Arthropoda > Insecta > Coleoptera > Cerambycidae > Anoplophora > Anoplophora glabripennis. The sequence continues at coordinate 691,951 of NW_019416270.1, read as the reverse complement.
GGATAGGTAGGGGAGGTACGGAACATTGGCCTGCTCGATCGCCGGATTTAAATCCTCTTGATTTTTGCATTTGGGGTTTTCTTAAGTCATTAGTTTATTCCACTCCCGTTGAAAATGTTGATGACCTGAGGAATCGAATTATAGTCGGCTGTGAGACAATAAGAAATATACCAGGAATATTTGCGCGAATACGACAATCAATGAGGCGAAGAGTTGAATCTTGTGTCACGTCTGAGGGAGGTCATTTTGAACATTTGTTGTAGCTTTGCGCCTTTTCAAAATTTTATTAGTGTTATTTTCTGTTATTGTTCTGGTTTAATGTTATTGTATTAGATAGTTCTTGATAATGTATTAAAGAAATAAAAAATACGCGTTAAGATGTTTTATTTTTTTGCATCAAAACGGCGCCCCATACGAAGAAAAGGCAAGAGAGATTTTTTGTCACAAATTGAACGAGGAATTCAAAAATGATTTTTAATTTGTAATATCTCAGTGGCGTACCATTTTTTTCTTTAAAAAAATTGAGATTATTACCCGTACGCGCGCCAATGATGAACATAAAATTCTTAATTGCGTGTCAAAAAATGCGCAATAACTACCTCTTAAAACCCACCAAATTTCATTTGCACATCTCGACCGGTTTCAGAGCAATAAATTAAATCGTCAGTTTTTAAGAAAAACTTTGACACCCCGTATCTCGGAAAACGAATCATTTGCGGACATACGTTTATAAGCAAACTGCCATTATTTTCTCATGTAGAATCACCCCCTGAAATTTGTCGCACTTATTTACTAACACCCTGTATATTCCTGGCAATCTTGCTTGAACACATAACCAGAAATTTTTCCTTCATACTTAGTAACAAATATACACAAATTTTATTTTCTTCATGTTGGGCAATTAAATTTCGGTAAAATTAAAACAAGATCAAGATTACATTAAAACACAACATCCTGTTTGACTGGGTGTGATTGGTGTAATTTTTCACGAGATTCTATTCAACCAATTAGTGATCGCATTATCTCGGGTGTAGAGATATCGGTTTATCATTGTTTATTGTAAACGAATCATTAATATTGTTGACTCCAAGATTTAGGGATGTTTCGTTACCAGTACCAATCCTGCAATGTTGGTTGCCCAAGTCCAGCGGTCACGTGGCTTGTAAACATTTATGCAGGCTTTGTATTAATTGTAGAACATTATTAAATTTTTGTAAAATGTGTAAAATAGATATGTAATTGAGATATAAAGCCAGTTCAAATTATTTTTAAAAGATATTCTAAATTCAGGTTATATGATGTCATAAACAGTGTTTATAAACTGGAAGAGTGCAACAAATTCATTGTCAGAAATATTTTTTGGAAATAGAATTTTTAAAAGCACTTACTAACGATACAAAGAAAACTTTTTGCAATCGCTGTAAAACACAAAAAAAACGGACGACATACCATTTACGGGTACAACTATTCACTTGTCGTTAGGTAGTAGGTATGTAGTGCGTCAGTCGGGGACAATTTCAGAGGTCCTCAACAAGTTTTAACAATTTCGATTAGTGCTGGCAAAAACCGGAAAAAAGTGAAACCGGCTAATCGGGTTCCGTAAAAACCGATTTCAAATAGATCCGGTTAATTGAATAGTGGTTAAAATCGGTTATTCAGTTATTCGAATAATGGCCAAAACCGGATATCAGAAAATCGGTGTTTTGAAAAATTGACGGGATATAACATGTCATTCACATATTCCCATATTTTAAATTTTAAAGTTAAATCTAATGTTAAAAGTTAAAATGTTAAAACAGTTAAAACAGTTACACTTAATAAACTGTGGTTCTTCAATGTATTATTTATATAAATGGGTTTGGTATTTGCTGAATATGGTTGTGGTGATTGTTTTTTTATCAATCTATGTCTGTGACCCAGGATAAAATATAAAAATAAACTGTATTTCCCTTAATAGTTCAACCTAATTTTTGTATCAGGTATCTACTATGTAGCCAATGTCAGTAACTACATAACACTAAGACCATATATTATAGTATATATGGTTATTGGCTATAAAGAAAGAATTAGATTATTCAGATGCTTGAATCGAACAGTCGGTTATTTGAATAATCGGATATTTGAAGAATAGAATAACCGATTCTCGAGTTTCGTAAAAATCCGAAACCGGGTAACCAACTATCCAAAAAGCCAATTTCAGTTGCCAGCACTAATTTCGATTGTTAATTTTCGGTTTTGGTTTTGATTATTGGAATACTTATTATTACAAACTACTTTATGTGAAAATCAACTTTATCAGTACAACATGAGGCAAATTCAAACCTTAATATCCCAAAGAGTTATACAATTTTAACTCAGTTAATCAAATAGTCATTGGTTTGGATCACATGTGAGGGAAACAAAGTTAAGATAATAACTAGTTCCCGCTGTCTATTATGAGCTGAAAGTGAATGCTACTTTTGAAAAAAATAGTATAGTCTTTCCGAAGTCAGTTGAACATGTATAAAAACGCGTAGCAATAAAATTTAATGAGTTTCATAGGTGTCCCTAAAAAAGTTTTCTCTAAAGGTTAAAAATTATAATAATCTAGAAAATTTCTATTGTATGTTCATTTCAACAACATATTTTAATTATTTATGTCCTCAAACAATTTTATTATATTGATGGTAAATTTCGTTTTGTTCCGTTTCAAAAGGTCTCCAAAATGCCATGTAATAGTATTAGTAAACAAAATATCCCTCTTATTTTTCCCTTTCGCAATTGTAATATGAATGATTAGTAGAAGGTGCAAATAATAAATAAAAATTACCTGAATCACATCAATTTCCGCATTGCTGCACTGCACTGCTAGGCCATTTGTTGACAACTGAATTTATGTCCAGGTCGCCCAGTGCAACTGTGTTTGTGCCGCGTTTGCCCGCGTGTTTACTTCGTCAACTGGGCGATCAGACCTGTATATGGGTATGGCTAAATAAATGTTACAAGTTTTTCAAATATTTCAATGCCAAGTTGCTGCATCTGCGATCGAACCTGGTATATACTGCCAACCTCTTGGTTCTTCAATTAAGATCGGAAATACTATAACTGAAATCTTTAACCTGATGGCTAGGAGAAATATCTGATTAAGGTTTATTTATGGTTGGCTAAGCTTCTAGGAACTTGACGTATCATCAAGCGATCATCACCGCAAATTTTAACTTAGTGTCTAGATGTTTTGAACTGAAAATTTGGGATTTATGGTAAAATTGTGTTTACAAGAATGAGTTTGTGTGTTTGTAACTGACTGTATATAATACAATTTTAAATTTTTTGTCATACTACATATCGGCCAGGTTCCGGTCACGGTTACTGAAGTCCAAGGTGAACGTTCGATCACCTTCCTTGATGGGTCGCTTTAGGTTTGGATAATAGGCGTTTACGTTGCCGTGCCTCAATCAGAATATTGATGAATTTGAGAAACTTTTTATTATCCACAATCTAGAACTGAGGTAAATTTTCTGCGCGCCCAGCTGTGACGACAGCGTCGGCCTCCGTCGATGTCTTTGGTGTTTGGGGGCGGCTGAGAGCGTTATAGAGATCTTCGGTGGAAATTTTGGAAACAGATGAAAATAGTATTTCCGCACCCCACCTTCTACGTTCAGTGGACGAAGTATCTATTTAAAAAACAGTTGAAGTGGATTGAACACAGATTGTTCAATCATTGTACCGAACCAGGACAGAATATCTAAAAATTCCTTCTCATTTAGTGTTCCTTTCAGAACAATATATCAATAATTAATTATTCTAATTATAATTGTGATATAAATTTTCCTTATTTAAATATTTTATAATATGTAGGTATTGTAGGAATAAATTAGAATGTGCTGAAGGTAATTATTTTATAGTGAACACAATGGATATAATAATATGTGATAACATGTAAGCATAATATTGCTTTTGTTAAAGCAAGTGTAGAACTTAGATACATTTAATATGCATAGCAACATTAGCAACTATTTACTTTGAATTATTATTAATATCACCTAAAACGCAAGATTAGGACTAGAGACCTTCTTCAGAATTTCAAAATATACATATGTATTGAATATTTTTGTAATGAGATTTCTGAGATGAACTTCAAAAATGAATATTTCTATAATGTTTCTCAGAAGAAGTTAATTTTATACGTTTATTTAAATTTTTTAAATACCTACTTGTATTAGTATGCTGGATATATGGAAATGAATGAGGTATACGTCAGTGATAGCTTCCTGGTATAAAAATAAATTGATTTATATTAAATTATACGTTATAATAAACAATGTTCATTAAGCAAATGTCAAGTTATTTTAATTGTTTTGGAGTGTTTCTGGTCATGGTCAATTTGTCAACAGGTTCGATACGACAAAAAATGCCACAAAAATAAAAAATTACGAATATCTCTATGAGTTCTAAAAGTAGTAACGGCAACCGTAAGAATGCTTATATGGTTTGAAAGGAAATTTCAATCTGCATACGACATAGAAAAAAAATACAGGGGTTCCATTTAAGTTAACAAGGTTATAGCTGTTTGAAGTTATCAAAATGTAACAGCAAAAATGAAACACGTAGTAGTAAATGTTTTAATTTGTTGGTATACCATAATTTAGTGTTACATATGCCCTTTACAGGTACCAAAAATCCACTTGATATCACGCTCCTGAAAAGAGTTACAAGGATCTCCGCGGACCCTTGCGTCTGTCAAAATTTTTCTTTATCTCAAAATCTATAACCTAGGGAATATTCAATAAAGTGACTCTCAAATTTCACATAGAATCCGAAATTGCAATAATATATATAGGGTGTTCCATTTAAAATAAGAAAGTTAATGTCGGTTTCCGGTATAACCGGAAGTGTCATAAAGTTCTAAATATTTTAGCTGTGTTGACCCTACTGCCTTTATTAGGTAGCCATTTTCAGATTTATCGAATCAGTACTTTCCGAGATATCGATAGTGGCGATTCCCGGTGGGACATCCTGTATATTTATGGATATCCAGTGGATATACTGATTACTAGACTTTTATAACATACTATTCATAGTACATCTATCATCTATTTTATCCAGTATTATCCGCTTAGTGGACTTAAATTGGACAAAAAGTAGACATCCATTGGATGCAGATTTTGGTGACAGCTAAACATGTAATGGACATCCAATGTACTATGTGGGCTTATTACTGAAAATAATTAAATACCTGTGAAATACATATAGGAGATATTTGTTATTTACATTGTCGAGTATATTTTGTAGTGTGGTTTCATGAGAAGCTTTATAGTTACATGTCGGTATTCTGTTGGCCCTAGAAACCAAACAAATGATACTGAGAAGTCATTAAAAGGCATAACCTTAACCTTTTTATATACCTGTTATAAATATTCATTGTTAATCACTACTTCTTGTGAAATTGATTTGAAAGATATTTGAAGTTCAAGTTCATTAGCCTTACTTTAACCTTACGTAATACATCAAGATTGCTGAGATCCTACTGTATATGAATATTAATTCTGTAAGCTTGTGTAAAGCGAAGAATTCTGTAGATGCTTTATCAACTTTTTTATTTTCGTTTTTGTAAAACAATAAAGTGATTTAAATATATTTTTATTAATTTATACGACATTTTTTTATCGCATTGCTAAAACATCATAACACTATATAAGTCATGAAACAGGTACAGTGAATAATAATATATTTATGAAATTCAATATTTCTTTCTAGTCTGATCTATATTTAAAAAATCAATTTCTAACGTCAGCAAAATCTATTGTTAGGTGTCACAGAAAAACTTGTTATTTTACAATAGATCAAAATCTTTACAAAAATATCCAAGTAATTACATACCTATGACAACAACAAAATTAGAATCCTAGAATCATTTTTGTTAAAAAAAACTCTAATGGACTATCTGAAATATACTGAAAATATTTGAATAAATTGCAGGCAACAACTACTCTGTAAGTTTACATTTTCTGATTAACATTAAAATATATTTACAATATCCAGTAAAAAAATAAATTTTGGCTTTATAGTATCTACAGATTAGTAGCTACAATGTATAGTATCTGAGGAATAGCGAGGAGGTATATTTTCAAAAAACAGAAAGAAAACTGTAGAATCGCCAAGATTAAAAATTTAATAATTAAGAAAGTGGGGGATTTCTTAGAAATGAAATTCAAGATGAAAAATTAAATAAATTTATCCAATTTCCGTAATATCCAATGGCGTCGAAATTCTGGATTTAGTGACCGTTTACCTTTAACTAATTTCATCAATCTACATCAAACATCTTCACACTACATATTTGATTTAATGTGATAGACTCAAAAACAGCCTCCCGAGGTTATAACAAAGCAAAAACATCCTGTATTAATAATTTTTGCAAACATCACCACCTATATTTATTATTTATTGCGTGAACGCATAAATATTCATTATTTAACACATATAAAGAATACTGCAGCTATTTTAACACGAAAGAATTAATATCCTAATGACGCACTTTTGTTACAGATACGGAATACAAAGTGACTACCAGCCTTTTCTCCAGTCTCCTGTTTTCCTCGTTGCCACCGTTCGACCTTAGCGGAGTCGTCGGCGTCAGCAGGAAGTGCCACCTGCAAAGCAAGAGGTACATCGCCGATCTGAGGAATTTCAAATTGTGGGCCCTCAAAAGTACGTGACATCAATAATATAATTTATATTTTAAGCATCGCAACCCATAGTAAATCAATTGTCATTATTTTTGTGCTGTAATTCTGTCACCAAAATTTTTGTAAAAATGGTAGTTTTTCGGAATATTGTTTTAAAACCCTTGAAATTTTTCAAAAATTTTAGTGGCATAGAAACTCTTTTAACCTCCTAATTAGGTAAGCATCGCATTTATTTTTAAATTGAAAACATATACACAACTCTATACTTAGGATTGACCGCTTCCGAGATATTTTGACTTTTAGGCAAAAATTGAAAGATGCAGTGTCAGCAAAATTTAGTTTTTTCGCAAACACAAGTTAATTTTTTGTGCAAATTGGACATTTTGTGGAGGAAAACCTAATATATCGGATTTGACATGAAAATTTTCCAGTTTTTATACAGGGTGGTCAAAAAAAATGATCGAATATTAAGTTCAGAGATTTTCATTTCATTTACGAACAAATATTTACCTTTTCTTAAAATGGCGTTTCCATTTGTTTCGCACCCTTTAGGTTGGCTGTGACAGGTAAGTAACAATCAACATGACAACTGTCATAGATTTTTAATTGTCAAATTTATTTTAATAAATGTCTTCCTTCAATTTCTAAACATTTTTCACACCTTCAGATTAGTTCCTTCTGAATCGCTGCTCTAATGGAATCTGGTGATAGATGCTATTTTATTTGGGTGACTAAAAAATAGTGTATTTAGTACTCCAGTAAAAACAAAGGAAATTTGGATACATAGAGTAAGGCAAGCATTTGTGCATTTTGTGCAACCTAAAATGTACGAAACAAATGAAAACACAATTTTAGGAAAAGGGAAATGTTCGTTCGTAAATAAAATGAAAACGACTGGATTTAGGTATAGGGAAACTTTAACAAAGACACTCAATTTTAGTGCAGAATGCGAATACGTTAAAAAAATGTTGGTTTTCATTTAAAAATTTCGAGTTTTCCACATTTTCTGAACTGATAAATTTTTTTGGTCACCTTGTATAAAAACTGGAAAATTTTCGTGTCAAATCCGATAAATTATATCATCTACAAAAAGGCCAATTCGCCCGAGAAAATTAAATTTTGCTGACAGTCTACGTCTGTCAATTTTTACCTAAAAATCAAAATATCTTGGAAACGGTCAATCCTAAGTAGGGAATGTGCTATATTATTATGTTTTTAACTTAAAAATCAATGTTCCCAAGAATGCAATAATATACAGGGGGTTTCATTTAAAATAAGAAAGTTGGTATCAACTTCCGGTATAACCGGAAGTACCATGACCTTGAAAATATTTTAGCTTGGTAGGCCCCATTACTACCGCAATTTCAAAAAAATCCTTCCAGTGGTTTTCCAGATATCCATCGATGAATTTCGTGGTAAGACACCCTGTATAGTTTGCGGCAAACTATATTGTCTGTGGTTCTATCAATATTAGTCTGAAAGAAATAACTTACATAATATACATTAACATATACACAAAATATTGAATTGAAGCCTCTGGATCGTTTCAGATATTTCAATGAAACTGTTGCATTTAAAATTCGTTTATGCAATTCATATTCGCTGTTATAGTCTTTCCGAAGTCAGTTGAACATGTAAAAAACGCCTGGCAATAATATTTTATGACTTTCATAGGCGTTCCTAAAAAAGTTTTTTGCTAAAGGTAAAAAAATTATAATAATTTGTATATAATGTGTAGAAAATTTCTATTATATAGTCATATGGCCAACAACATATTTTAACTATTTGTGCCTCAAACAATTTTATATGTATTGATGGTAAATTTCGTTTTGTTCAGTTTCAAAAGGTCTCCAAAATGCCATGTTGTAATAATATTATTTATCCCTTTCGCAATTGTAATATCAATGATTAATAGAAGGTGCCTATAATAAATTAAAATTACCTGAATCACACCAAATTCCGCATTGCTGCACTGCACTGTTGGGCAATTTGTCAAACACATGTTAACAGCTCAGATTTATTGCCCAGTGGCCCAATGTAGCTGTGTTTGCATTTCGTTTGTCCGCGCTCGCATTCTTCAACTTGGCGTATACATTTCTACCACCTCCACGTTTAGTTCAATCAGACTTGTATATGGGTATGGCTAAATAAATATGGAAACAAGTTTTTCAAATATTTCATTGCCGAGTTGCTGCGTCAGCGACAGAACCTGGTACATACTGACAACCTCTTGGTTCTTCGGTTGAAATCGGAAAGACTATAACTGGAGATGAATAAACCACACAAGACACCCCACAAAAAGAAATAGCAGGATGTTCAAACCGATGAACAAGCCGGCTAGTTTATAGGTGCACGTGTTTCCCTCCTGTCCATCGATCAGGTCAGGATATTGTTCATTCAAGAACTCTCTAACAGCTAGAGCTGTTAATAACGACAAATTTTCTAATAGATTATTTCTTAGGGAAAAGTAAAATAATTTTCTCCATTTAAGCAATTTGTTAGAACAACAGAGCTGAGAATATGGCTATCAATGACTTCAATCCAGATAATAATTTTGAACTGATGTTGATAGTGAGTAAGTACGAGTAAAGTGACTGTCAATTTATCTTATAAGTATGGGGATTGTTTGTCAAAATTTGGTGTTTTTCTTAGAAATTAATGGCCCTATTAAATTTATCAGAAATTCCAAATCAGTTGTATGCATTTTAGAAGAGTTTTTGTATATTCACTTATTTCTTGAAATGTTAAGATATGTGTGTGTTCTCTCTATTGAGGAAAAATATGTTTCTTCTTTGTTATAATTGTATAATGCATACAATATATGAAACTCATATTAATTATAACTGCAAAGATGAACTCATGTTGGAGCCAGATTCAAAACTGCATTTACAAGTTCCTGTGTTGTATTCAAACTATGTTTTACATTTTTGAAGGACCACATCGTTAAGCTCTTAGGACGTTTTAGAACAAAATTCGGTCCCGTTCTTTGTTTACTTTAGTGTGACAGCTGTCTTGAGCTTTGCCGCAACTTCCCTGTCATATCCTTTACATTAATGCAAGTTCATACACAAGTACACTTTAATATGGTGCACCAGCTATTATACGAACAAATCGAAAGTAGCTTCAGTGCATCTCTAAATGCAATTGAGTATCGTAAAGAGATCGTGAACGTACTAATTAATTAGTTTATTTCAGTGTATGACTCCACCGCCAAGTTGCCATCGGGAATTCTAAATGGAAACGTGAATCAATTTGGCGATTTCGATATGTGTCTCTCAGCTAATTTGCCCAGCAAACATATTTTTGGGCAATACTGTTTGGTCTCTTTGGAAATCGAGACCCCGCCAAGTCCGTATTTGGCAGGTTTGCATAAATTGATGCAATCTCATTACCATTTTCGAAGCAAGTTGGAAGATGTACGTATAGAAATATTTAATATTGTTATTAGTAACTTTTTAAAAATATTACACCTGTGACAATAATTCAATAAAGGTATTAACGGGTTTGGGGAAATAAATATACAACTTCACTCTTTTGCCGACGTTTCGACACCTTTATTGTGTCTTTCTCAAGGCTACAAATAAAACAATATTACATAACATATGTACAACAACATAGAAACATATTATATGTAAAATTGTAATGTATAAAATGTAATTTTAGATGAAGTCATATTTATAACTACTAGATTTGCTACAAAATATTACGTGACTCTTTGATAAGATTTTTATAAAAAATATTACAATTAAGTAATTTCAATTAACCCTAATAACCTATAAAGCAAAATAAAAGTATAAAAACTAATTGAAAATGTATACAGGGTGTTTCTAAAATAGGGTTACAAACTTCTGCTGCGTTTATAACTCATTAAAATAAGCCAAAAAGTTCCTATTAACATGTGCCCTAAAACGCACCCTTAGGAAGCTATATGCCCTTAAAAGGGCTCAAACAAAACTGNATGTCGAATGCCTCCTCCCATATGCAGAGGTCAAGTGACGGTCACCGTGACCTCTACCAATGTCATCCAGGTCAAGTGAAGGTCACCGTGACCTCTATCAATGTCATCCAGGGCACGGATGACGTCATCCAAGGTCATCCCAAGGTCATCCAAGGTCGCCCAAGGTCATCCAAGGTCGCCCAAGGTCATCCCAAGGTCGAAAGTGGAGGGGGAAGTCTCAGCACCGGCTATAATAACCTACTCTGCTCTTTAAGTTATTAGGCCAAAAATTACAAAAATCTATTTACCATGGCAAATAAAAGACTGACGTTGCCACAGCGCTTAACAATTTAAGTTATTGATAAACTGTCAATTGAGATTTGCAGTGTTTAATTTGTAAAAGTGGTGAGTGGAAAATTTAAGTATACAACATTATTGCAACTCATAAAATGGAGTCATATTCAAACACGGAAATGGCAGATATGCACTTTATGTACGGCCGTGCGGCTGGAAATGCATCAGAAGCGAGGCGTCTGTATGCGGCAGCATACCCGAATAGAAGACTTCCTTCTCGATAGGTATTTCAGAGGATCCATCAACGTTTAAAAGAAAATGGTTCGTTCCAACCAAGAGTAAATGATCGTGGCAGAGACAGGTTTGTAAGAACACCGGTGATGGAAGAAAATGTATTGAGAGCTGTGCAGGACAATCCAAGGGTTAGTGTAAGAAGTGTTGCACGTATGCATAACATAAGTTTTTCCGTAATTTGGCGAATTCTTTGCGAACAACTACTTCATCCTTTTCATATCCAGCGTGTTCAAGCTTTAAATCCGAATGACTACGAACCGCGTCGGCAGTTCTGCCAATGGTTTTTGCGAAAATCGAGGCGGATTCCGAATTTTGCATCTCTTATTTTGTTTACGGATGAGGCAAGCTTCAGTAAAGATGGTTATGTCAATTTTCATAACGCTCATGAATGGGCTGATGAAAACCCACACAGCATATTTCAGTCCAGACATCAGATTCGGTTTTCCGTCAACGTTTGGGCAGGCATTTTAGGCGATCGGCTAATCGGACCGTTTGTGTTGCCTAATCGATTGAATGGTGAGGATTATTACAATTTTTTAGTTAACGACTTGCCAGGACTTTTGGAAGATGTCCCTTTAATTGAACGCCAAAGCATATGGTTTATGCAGGACGGGGCGCCACCTCATTACCTACATAATGTAAGACAACACTTAAATGAGTTGTATGGAGAAAAATGGATAGGCCGAGGAGGTCCTGTTCCCTGGCCTCCACGTTCCCCTGACCTTAACCCCCTGGACTATTTTTTGTGGGGTCAACTTAAGGCAAAGGTTTATAAAATTCCAATTGAGACCATTCAGCAACTACGGGAGGAAATTGAAACCGCGTGCATGGAAATAAGGCAAACACCTAGAATTTTCCAAAGAGTTCGCAAATCATTGAAGCGTCGAGCTAGATTATGCATCGAAATGCAAGGTGGTCACTTCGAGCAGTTCTTGTAATTTAACTTATTATTACTAATTTTAATCCCATTATTTTCTATTTCACATTTAGCTATTGTCTGCAGTAGTAATTAGTTCTTTAATTAGTAAGTGTAACTCTAAATTTAAATAGTCTTAGTTTATGTCCTAAATTATTTATTAAATGATCGGATCCTTCATAACTGCAATTTATTTGAAAAAAAAAAAAACAGTTTTGTTTGAGCCCTTTTAAGGGCATATAACTTCCTAAGGGTGCATTTTAGGGCACATATTAATAGGAACTGTTTGGCTTATTTTAATGAGTTATAAACGCAGCAGAAGTTTGGAACCCTATTTTAGAAACACCCTGTATAAATCTAAATGTTATGTCACAAAATTGATGTTTCAGCCAGGACACAGGGTTCCTAGGTTTTCAAGTATAAACTGGGCCCTTTGTGTTCCTAACGCCTGCTCAACCAAAGATGTAGAACTAGGATTGAAAAAGACGATGGATAATTTGATAAAAAATACAGAATTGAAAGTACGTTATGAAGTAGATCCAGCGATGTGTCAAAGGCCCACCCAAACGGATATGCCGTTGTCGACATATATTGGAATGTAAGATTCGTCGTTTTCGTTTAAGTTGTTTCAATATAAACAAGATGTTTTTTTGAGTTGTTCTGCAATGGTCTATGTATCTTGTCACTACCAGTTCCAGAATTACATTGCACTTCGCTAGCCTTAACCAGGAGTCTTTGACTGTTCTCAGGCTAAGCTCTGTGGGGGCGGACGCGCTATTAGAACCTTTAGCTCGTCCTGGTGTTCATTTCGGTTCTTGTTGGTTCTAAAGCCACAAGGGATGGAACCGCTCATCAGACAATTGTGGTTGTCTGAGAGGTTCCGTAGTGGCATCTGTAACTGGTCGCATCCAATAGGTACTTTTAAACGTTTCGTTGTTCTTCACTGAAGTCATTTTCAGTTGCGACTCTGCAAATGCTTCGCCGTGAGTACATAGACCCCGGCATAAAAACCCAAAAAAAAACATCTTACTTTAAACAACAGCACGGGTTGTGAAAGCCGTAAAACCACTATAAATTGTCTCAAATTTAGGATCTGTTAATTACCTAATTAAGATGAAAATTATAACTTTAATCAACAATGTTCAAATCTCAACTGACGGATGACGATTTGATAAAAATATTATTTTGCGTTTTATTGCCTTTTAATAATGTGTTCTTTTTTAGATCATTTTTTGTTGCGACCATTTTGGGAGAATTATTTGCTACTGCTTATGACTATTTGGCATGTGAAGAAAAAAGTAAGTATACTCGTATTTTCTATAATTACCAAATTAAAAAACACATTATGTGCCATTCATCCAAAATAAAAAACTGAATATGTTATATACATATAAGGGCGCCGCTAATTCGGATTCCAAGACTGGGGAGGGGGCAAATTAAAAATATTTTAATACATATCCTTTTAGGTCTAAGATCAGTAAGTGAATTGTACATGACATAAAACAAGCACAAACATTTCTTACTTTTTTATATATTGGCACACCGTAAATTTAACAGAAATATAAGAAAATTAGACACACCACTAATAAATACCTACATTTAGACAATATAATAAATATTTCATTGTATACGAGTATATGGTAGTGACCATTATTCATAGAGTGCAAGAAAATTAACAAGACTTCTTTGTCAAAAATTGAATTTGAATAATTAACGGTTGAAGAGGAAATCATAATGATATCATATTTAAAATATTTAAAATTAAATATGTAATTAATACGTTGTAGCATAAAAAACAAGTTTACATTTTTATTTTAATTAAATTACAGCTTAGGGAACACCTAATGTGTACATACGACACATTTCAGCAAATTAAAACTGTGGAATGTACAATCTACTAACGATACCCTTTTGTTCTACTACGTAGTCATATAGTCTCTAGTCCAGCAGTTATATTTTAAACTTGATTTATTTAACATTTAATTATCGATAAGAAAATGTTTGGTGATTTCACTTATACGCCGTTATTATATACAAAATGTTGCTCCTATAAATACCTCGGTTTCTTAATACGAACCTGAAATGTACGATTTACTCACGGACATTGGCTTAGAACAAAATAAACTCAAAACTAAAACAAAAATATATTATAATGCTGTATTTAGTTATTAACTTTTGATGCCCTTCGTTATTTTCCATAGTTCTTGTGAATGAAATTTCAATTTTCAAAAATATTCTTACTTATATGTGACGAGAAAGTTTCTGTAAAACAGTTACGAGTAACAGCCTTTTGCAAAAGAATAATACTGTCCTGCTAATTCAAAAGGGTGTATCTCCAAATTTGTTATAAATTATGTTACACCATACAATACTAAAATAAGTTTTTATTGTGCCTGTTAAATTAAACATATTACAATGTAAATGTTCGACATTTGTTTAAATAGCAGTAACTAAATTGTATAAAAAGTTGTATCTATTGAAAATGTTATTTTAAAAGCTTTACATAGTATCTACTCCTAAAAGGTCATATAAATATAAGACCTAATTCTTGATAATGATGCAGTAAGTTTTAAATGATTTAAAAAGAGATTATTTTTATGTAGAATTGTAGATATAAGTATAATAATATTTAGTGATTTATGTAAAATAGCGACAGTAGCATAACTTTATAACTGTAAACCTCGATTTACTAAGCTTCAAATATTGTTGATATATGCTAATAGGTTCTGCATTAGGTTGTAGAGACGGATGAAGCTATATACAGTGTGTCCCAAAATGATGGAACAAAATTCATATTTTTTTTCCAGTTCAGATTTTAAAAAATCGCTGAAACAGGTCAATTAGTAAATAAAAATTGTCACTTTTTTGCAATATTTTTTGTTCTTTTGAGCCATGTTTGACAGACCTATAACATTACCGACATTTTTTTTAATAGGACTCCATATTTTATAGTAAAATAGATAGCCTTTCTAAAGACTTTTCTGTCATAGTTGTCAAAAAATGTAAAAAATTGTCTTTTATGTCGTACTGACGACTATTTTAAACAATCATAGTCTCTTCTGTATACTTTAAGAAACGTGCCTTCTCTTTATTAATCTTTTTGTACTTACTTTAAAGCTTTTTTTCTCAAATAAAAATACATTGATAAACACAAAATTCACCAGATTACCTTAGGTATAAAGTGAATCATTTTGGTTCCAATTCTTTCGTTGTTAAATTATTTTGAAAAATGGTTGCCCGTTTAAGTGAAAAACAAAGAATTGATTTATTTATCATAAATATTTAGACCAGAGAATTAGTCTAGCTACAATAAGTAAAGTATCCACTGGATCAGGAAGGCGAAGAACAGTAAGCGAAAATGACCATCAAAATGTGATGCTCGCTGTTACTGAAAATCCTCACTCATCCATTAGATCTTCAACTTGTCGAAGTCCTTAGTTCACAAAACTCTGTAGTCTTAAAAGTGGCATCCTTACAAAGTTACAGAAGATTACAGTTTTGCGGGAAAATAAGAAATGTAGATATTTGAAAGACAATCCGATTTAAAAAATCACATAATTTTCACTGACGAAGCAACTTTTTGCTTAAACGGAACTATGAACAGGCAAAATACTGGGTTTTGGAAAACAAGAAAATCATACACAACAGCGGGAAAAAATGAATGTTTGGGCTGGAATAGTAGGAAATTGCATACTGGGACCTTATTTCTTTGAGGGCAATTTGACAGGCGACATTTATTTGGATTTTTTGCGTTTTTAGCTGATTTCAGCCCAGGAATTAATTTTTCCTAATTTCTATTTACTAATTGACCTGATGTACTTACTACATATAAAAGAATGAAGGACTAAATTTGATTTATATTCAGTGATTTGATAACAGCAACGATAAGAGTTGACAATTAGAATTATTACACAAGCCTCAATGTCCAAAAATTCTTCAAATATCAAAAGTGTAATTTTTCCATTCAAAACAAGAAATAAAATGTTTCTAAATAAATAAACTACTTTATAATATAGGTACAGTTTAGATTTCTTTTGAAAGAAAAATGTAAATTGTACAATATAATTTTAGTTCTTTAGAGATGGTAAAACAATGGGTAGCTAATATACTAATAGTTACTGGCAGTGTATTCATGTTAAAATTAATATTTCTATCTCAGCCGTTTTTTTTTAACTAAAAACTTTACACTTAAAATAGGCTATAAAGTTATGACTCTTTAGAAACAAATTTGAACATATGGAACCTTTTCATTTTTATATAAGCTTTTATTTAACTTAACTT
Source organism: Anoplophora glabripennis (assembly GCF_000390285.2). Taxonomy (NCBI): domain Eukaryota; kingdom Metazoa; phylum Arthropoda; class Insecta; order Coleoptera; family Cerambycidae; genus Anoplophora; species Anoplophora glabripennis. Next base: position 675,561 of record NW_019416270.1, on the reverse strand, counting down.
ACCTTGTTATGGGTCAAACTTTGTAACTGAATTTTAAAACAGTTAATCCCCAACCGATTGAGCTGAAATTTTGCATACACGTTTGTATGGTGGCACTAAAAGCAAGTGTAAAATTATACATGAACTTATTTCCAACCTTTTCTGAGGCACTGTATTTAGAATTATTTTATTTATTGTATATTTTGTAATGGAAAAACTATTTCCTCAATATATTCAGTGCCTGATTTACCTATATAGACCGGGAGATATTAGACTGAAGTTCGACGACGTCTTTCTCGTTTATGCCTCTGAGAGTACTGAAAGGTAACCGAGAGACAAGTATTTCTCACTTATGCCATGTTTGTAAGTTGAAGAGAACTATCGATTTTATCACAAAATTTTTTTGGCATAAGTGTCGCAAGGGACCTAAAAATGGAAAACTTTGTAAGAAAATGTGAAAAACATCTTTATTTGTCTACCAATTTCTCATTAACGCCAATTAGAAATATGACATTATATTCCAAAAGCTCATAAAAAATATTGGCATAAGTACCTTGTGGCATTCATGCCACTCTTGAAAGTGGCTTTTAATAATATTTTCTACTAGTGTTCGAAATGGCATAAACGAGAAAATTGTGTCAATTTTCTATTATTTTTCTACTTTGTCGACCTGACTCGTATTAAAATTCAAATTAATTTGCAACATGAAAATCCAATGTGGACTTATGCCTACATTTATTTGACTCTATAATGTAGTTTTCTACGTGCATGCAAAATGGCATAAGTGAAAAAGACATAAACATTTTCATGAATTTTCCTACAACTTTGGGACTTATGCCTTCATATTGGATCCATAGAGGGGTGATGCCTACTTGGCACAGTACATTATTTATAGTATCATAAATTTTCAACAGCATAAATGGGAAAGTTATAGAATAAAAATAAAATTTTTCCGCAGCTTTTCCAAAGCTCTATTTTCTTTAGTCCTTAGTAGGACTTATGCCAATGATTTTTATGAGCTTTTCGAATATAATAATGTCATATTTCTAATTGGCATTAATGAGAAATTGGTAGACAAATAAAGATGTTTTTCACATTTTCTTACAAAGTTTTCCATTTTTAGGTCCCTTGCGACACTTATGCCAAAAAAATTTTGTGATAAAATCGATATTTCTCTTCAACTTACGAATATGGCATAAGTGAGAAATACGTCGCTGTACACATTATTTTTTTGAAAAGAAAAATTGAATTTCCACAAAGGTGTCCCGCAGCCCATCTTTTAAATTTAGTTTATCGTACTTGTCTCTCGGTTACCTTCCATTACTCCGGTCTAATAGGCTGGTGTAGGCTGCAGCCTACAGTCCCCCACCAACTAGGGACCCCCACCATGTTAACAAAAATTTTTTAAGACGTCCCCATCATGGACAAGAAAGAAAAATTATTCTGAAAAATATAATTTTTTGAATAGGCCCCCAGCAATTTTAAGCCTACAGGCTCACACCACTGTAAATCAGGCACTGAATATATTTAATATTGAACAGATGTGAATTTGACTGCAAATATTTTGTTTCAGGTAAATGGATTGTAGCCTTTTCTCTAAAGAAAAATTTAAAATCTCTGACGACTATAAAAAGAAGCTCTGATGATATAGAAGCGGTTCATGGAATAAGAAGTTTAAATGCCATATTGCTCTTATTGGCTCATAAGTCAATGGCTCTATTTTTCCTTCCATTTGCCAACAGAACAGAATTTGTCGAGGTAAATGAATTTTCTTTCATTTTCTTTATGCCGATTCTCCTAATACATATTTCTTCCGTATAATCTATCAACATAACACAGAAAAGTATCCAAGTGAAAAACATTGCGAATTGAACCGTTTCATTTTAAAGTTTCCAACTTCAAGACAAGATTAAATTAATTAAATTAAATTAAAAGATTCATTAATTATTAAATACAATTGTCTGTAGTAACTGATAAATTTAAAAAAATATAAATAAACACAATATTGCGTTTATTTCTTTTACAGACAAGACAGAGTGTTATCGGTTACTGTTATTATATTTTCGTATAAAGTATACAAGTACTAAAACTACATAATAAATAATAAGGTATCTATGTAGTGCAGTCCATAAATAACCATATCAATTTAAGAAGAATTTTTTCTCTGACGCCTGCGTACTTCTATCACAAAGGATAGAATAGGTAGGAAGAAGTGTTTATGCTGTGTGAAGTATTCAGTTTAGTAACCAGTGACACATTGAAACGATAGTCACGCTCCAAAATAATTTCAAAACCATTTTACTCTACAATAACCAAATTTGTAACAGGATCCCATAAAACGAAAAAGCACACAGAACCTTAATCCCGTTTAAAGGAAGCCACATCGTCTGGCGTGTGAATCCGAACGCGTTTGGAGTCGGATTCGTCTGGCATTATACTAGGAGAACATGAGTGAGAGGAGACTTATCGGTAGCCGCTTCTATAAAACGAACTACGTAAAGTTGTTCGCGTTGCTGGTATCCTACTCCTCGTCTGGTAATTTCGCATCTTCGGCGAACGTTTTGTGTTCCTTCCGATTCCCAGTACTTTGGCGCTCTGGACGCGATATTCTTACTTTTGTATTAGGAACCCATACGCACAAGAAGTAAAAATAAAATGAATCGATTACGTCTTTTGCTACGCCGGCACCTATGGCCATGTTATTTCTATTATGGGAAGCATATTTTCGGTTAACGGAATGATCGTGCGAGCGTGGGAGACAATTTTAAGCAACCATAAGCTCGAATCCGAGGGAAATTTCCCTATTTGTTAATAGGAGAACATAAACAGCGAGGAGTATACATGTACCATGCTATTTGTCGAATTGATTTCTCAATAGATCGGCGGCAATTTTAAACTAAAGATTGTAGATATACTGTTTTTGGGTGTGGAAAAACTTTCAATTTACAAAGAAAATAGAATCTATCGGTTACTGAGTACTTAGATATTGTTATATTTTTAATTTTAACAAATTCATTGTTTGATTTAGAAAGTGGCAGTAATGTTAAATTATTTATTAAAATATAAATTATTTTAAACTTATATTAGGTTTTTGTATTAAAATTCCGAACCATTCACTTTTTTTATGACAAAATTCGCCGTTTCAAATCTGACATCATTAAAAATAATAAAAATTGTACGTTTCTATCACATAAGTGAAACTTATTCCTTCATTAAAACCAACAAATCAATTTTGCACAAAATGAGTTTCTACTAATTCCCCCAAAACATATTTTTTTTTTAAATAAGACCATAGTGTTGGAATTGAGCATAATTAACTGTATAAAGAAAAAATAACAGCAGTATTTTAAAACTGATGATTTTTGGACATTTAAAAGTATCTAGACATTGTTCACAATAATTTTGGATGCCTATTCCCACAGAAAAATCGCTGTGGCACTACGGTATCAAAGCAAAATGTCTTTATTATACTTTTTGTTTTAGTACATATCTCGACCATTTAGTGTCTTGGGAAGAGCAGCTAGCTTGTACACTGATCCCTTCATAATGATTTCTGCTACTTTAACAACGTATTCCCTTTTGGGGAAACTAAATAGGAATAAGGAAATAAACATAATTCAAGAGTACATTTCAAGATTATTTAGAATTGTACCATCATTCGCAGCTGTAATTATTTTTTGTACCTTCGTCTTACCATGGATTGATAGTGGCCCATTATGGAATTTAGTAGTGACACACCATTCTACAATTTGTAAGAAATATTGGTGGCGGAATTTATTGTTTATTCATAACTACTTTGGATTTAAAGACATGGTAACTATAATCTATTTAGTAGTTAATATTTTAAACCCTTGCCTAATACATTGCAAAAATACTACTAATTTTTTTATCTTCAGGATAACTTTACAGAGTTTTCATTTAAATATGCTTTTTCTCTTTTAGTGTTTGACCCATACCCATCATGTAGGTATTGATACACAACTATTCTTTATATCTCCATTCTTAATCCTGATGATTTGGAAGTGGCCCAAAAATGGAACAATCATCCTAATTACTTTAGCATCAATTTCCACATTTATGCGATATTATGTTACATATTCCATGAGGTTATCCAATTATGTTCATTTTGGAACATCGTAAATATACACGTTCTTAACTAGCAAGTTTAACACTAAAGCAATTATTTTCTAGGGTGCAACAACTCTTCGAAACTGCCGATAATATGTACATCTTACCGGTACATAGAGCTACTGTTTACATAATGGGAATATTTCTAGGCTATATCCTTCGAAGCTTTAGGCATATACAATTAACAAAGGTAAAAAAATTAAAATATTCTTTATGTTTCTTACGACAGTTTTTCTTTTAGACTCGAATACGTTTTGGTAATACAATAGCATTATTTAGTTTTATTATATCCTACTTTGGACCATCATTTATGAGCTCTATAGACTATGTTTATGACCCAACTGATGCCGCATGGTATGCGGCGATATCTCCTATCCTTTGGTGCATTTCATTCTGTTGGATAATTTTCACTGTACAAGCAGGATACAGGGGTAAAAGTGAACGATTAATATAAATGGAACTATTTCACTTTTAATTTTTCAGGTTTGGTGGGCAGCTTTCTTTCAGCTCCAATATTTAGATTTTGGACAAAAATATCGTACACTGTATACCTCACACAGTTTCCAATATATTTCTACAATGTTGGAGTAACAAGATCATCAGAAAACGCTAGTTTCTTCAGAATGATTCTGAATCTGAAGGAGTACTTCTGGGTTGTGCTCTTATCAGTAGTTTTGACTCTGACATTTGAATTGCCTTTCCAAAATATTAGAAATAACTTGATAAAGGGGAAACACAAGCAGGAAGATAGGAACTATGATTTAACCAAGGAGAAAAAACATTCATGAAGTATCTTGCTTCTGTGTGACTGTAGTCACATAATGCCAGGAACCCAGTGATTGAATATATGTGCAAACTAGTCACAAAAGTTGTATAATCATAAAGAATGTTGAAGGTGTTTTTCGGCATCATAAAAAAATATATAAACAATTTAAAAATTAAATTCATTATTAAGTTGACAATGCATTCCGGATATGAGTAAATAAACACAATCACAATTATATGATCATCTAATGCAGTCCCTAATAAACATTTCATGTATTAAAAAAATTTGTAAATGGGAAATACATAATGGCGGCTTGTGTTCGGTCAGATTTTGATAATGATGATTGGATGATTTCTAGGGCCAAAAAGGTACTTTCATGAAGAAAAAATTTCAGAATTTGTGAAATAGAATTTGGAGTTCCAAACATATAAGCAAAACATTTTTTTAATAGTCATCTGGAAGATATAAATAGACATTTTTTAATTTTTCTTAAAATTTTTTATAAAGTTTGAAAAACAGAATGTCTGTAGTATCAGATTAAAGTTTAAATATAATAAATAAAAATTATATTATGACAAAAAACTAAATATACAGCTGGTTGTATCTCCGATTTAAATTTTTTATTTTGCAAATTTCGTTCGAAATTTGTTTGTCACGAAAGTTCTCTGCACTGAAATCATTCCCTAAGAATCCCATGCTTCCATTATCAAAATATGACTACTTTAATTTTCACGAGCCGCCACTGGAAATATATTTTTTTTTATGTACATGCCATGCAAAAAATTGCCAACTTCTATTAGAGAACAGTATTTTAAGTAACTACATTTATATTATTTGTAAATATAAAATAAATGATAAATATACACTTTGTTTATTTAAGAACTATTCTATTACACAGCTCCACAAAATAAATCGAGAAAATTCCCCCTGGAGTCTAACTATGTCTATTATATGTTTTCGGGGTCATTTAATCGAAATTCGGGGTCCATTTAACCCCTGGATTTTTCATAACCTCAAAAAATAGGCCCAAAAACGCAATAAATCCTCTATCCATTGACCACTCAATCCCAATAACCCCATAACATCAAAATGCTATAACCGCAAAATCCCAGAACCCGGTAAGAAAGAGACTTATGCGTGTTGAAGTCCTGAAATACAGTATCTTCGAGCCATGCATGCTTCTTGAGCCTTAAACCCACATTCATCAAATGTTCTATATTCTATAACTCCGAAAGTCCATAACCCGGTTAGACTTTCTTTAAGAGAACCTATGTTTTACAGAACCCAGGAACAACGACTAGGACGTAGTACGCTTTCGTTCCCTTTGGGGTGCTTTATTAAGTGAGGTCTTCTTACCTCTCATTTTTCATGGTGTTTTTTGAAAGTGTATTCCCCTTGCCTCACACAAATAGCAAAAATAAAATAATAAGATAAATTGACTATGTGTAAAAGAACGATTAATAAATTATAAAAAATGAAACTCCTACCTTTATTTATGTTCTTTAGATTTTTTTGTGGTAACACTTTACTTTCAAAAGATCTACAGAGTGAATGCCGTTTATGATTTTTGTTTGTAGCTCTTTTCAAATTCCAGCAATAGTCTGCCATGTTCCCTGATAACGCATTTTGAGATTATGGGGTTAAGGGGTTATTGGGATAGAGTGGTCAATGGACAGAGGATTTATTGGGTTTTTGGGCCCATTTTTTGGTTATGAAAAATCCTGACATGATGGGGTCCGGGGAATGGACCCCGAATTTGAATACAGCGATCCCGAAAACATATGACAGACTGCAGAGGTAATTTTCTCGATTTTTTTTTTTTGTGGAGCCGTTATCTGCATGTACACAAGTAAAATTAGGATTCTGCAATTCGAGACACCTTGTGTATAATAAAAATGGAAATGTTAATAAAATAATTCAGTGACACAGTGACAGTACTTACCTTATAAATAAATACCAATTATAACTAACTGGAATACTGGAATTTAAAAAAATTCCAAGATATCCCCATATTTCTCCAACATGTTCAGATCTATGAAATTACCTAATTCCAGATTTTCTGAGGGTTTAGATCGGCATACACATCAAATTTCGCTTAATGGTGCTATTGTGACCTATTGAATAATGATATGCCGTCCCATCCCTCACATAATTCTTCAACTTCTAGGCCAACCTTTGCTATTGGAACGAGAAAGCTATTATTGTTGAAAATCGACAATGAGCTCATTTTCCTTTAGGGAGGTAAAAATTACAACGCAATAAGTACATTTTGCACAAATTATATTTATTTCATAGTGTATCAGTAAAATATAATAATAAAATAAACTAATAGGATCCTTAAAGCCGTTCGAAAGATATGAAAAATAGCTTTCACTTGAACATTTTTTTTTGTAGGAAATAGTAAACCTGTACAAAAACTATTCTTCCATCTACTTAAGTCTTATTATATTTTTTGATGAAGATATCTTAAACATGTACTGATCTTAGTTTAAAACATGGATTCTTAAGTTATGTGAGTTATAAGGATATACCCTTAATTTAAAACTAGACACGAAACTAACTAAAAATTAGAATCGAGCAGTTTATAGATAAGCTAACAAGGCATTATTGGCTGGACTTATAGATACTTAAGCTTTACGCCACTGGCTTCTCCTCAGGAATTGTAGGGCTAGTCACTACAGAACCTGAGCGGGACCGTCCGGCTTCATCCAGGCTTTGCTGGGAGTTGGAACGAGAGACGACCTTTGTCTGGAAAAGAAACGGTAGGTACTTACACTCTATTTTATTTACCACTTATTAATTGGCAAGCGTATTACAAATATACAGGGTGTAACTTTAAGCGAAGGTGAGTTTCTTTAGGGGAATAGTATGTGTTCCCCAGAATACTAATCTGAAATTATTTCAAATCAAATACATAGTTGAGCTAAAATTTGTTTTGTAAATTGCGTTTAAATTATTTTATATAAACAGATTGCTTTTGTATGAATGTTATTTTGTAGATGTTATTTAAAGTCTCCACATTTTTTTTTGTCAATAGGGGCAAATTTTATTGTCAAATCGTCAAAAAATTTTCCCGTTTTTTTTGCATGGCTTATGAAGTATCAACTAACGTAGATAGGCATATGTTACTATCTGTGAGTAAAACTAATTTGTTTTAAAATAATAACACAGGACAACAATTTTCACACCCAAAAACCAGATCACACTTGAAGGTTTTTGGTATGCAGAATCTGAATTCTGCGTAAGAATTGCTCCTATACGTCAAGTTTCCGAGATATCCTAACCTAAAAGTGTAAAGAACACGTTTTTTTTGCTATATTTGAGCTTATATCACAGAGCAAAAATTTTTTTCTAAGAACAAATCATGCCCTCTAAAACAACCACTCTTACCCTTCAAAACCCTTTTTTGAGATTTGAAAAATCCTTTTTATTTGTGGAGAAATTATTGAATGAAGTTAGGTACTTTAGCGTTTCCATAACAGTGGAACTAAAATTGAAAAAAGTTGTTCCGAAAGCGGAAGAAATATATTTACATGTTTTTTGGGTCATCCTAATCTGTCTTCACTTTAGAATCCTAAGATTTCCTAACTTAAAACTGCAAAGTCAACGATTTTTTTGCAGGTTATTCTGCACTTGGGTTAACCTGTCTGGGGTTTAGCGCTTGCAGGTTATTGTGTATATTAACCTGTCGTGGGCAGGTAGTGGTTATTGTGGTAGTAAGTATTGTGCTCTTAGGTTAACCTGCTGTGGGTGTAGTATTTGCAGATTACGTGCTTCTATGTTAAATAGCTCCGTGTTACAGTTATAGAGGTTAATACCGATGATTCTGCCTAAAATCATTGATTGTGCAGTTTTAGGTTAGGAAATCTCAGAATCCTAAGTGATAGAATAATTTGGAGGTCAGATTCGGATTGGGCGACCCAAAAAACATGTAAACATATTACTTCTGCTTTCTGAAGAACTTTCTTCAATTTTAGTACCACTGTTATGAAAACGCTAAAGTACCAAACTTCATTCAATGATATCTCCACAAATAAAAAGGATTTTTCAAATCTCAAATAAGGGTTTTGAAGGGTAAGAGTGGTGGTTTTAGAGGGCATGATTCGTTCTTAGAAAACATTTTTTGCTCTGTGATATAAGCTCAAATATAGCAAAAAAAAAAACCAGTTTTTTGCAGTTTTAGGTTAGGATATCTCGGAAACGTGACATATAGGAGCAATTCTGACGCCAGATTTGGATTCTGAGCACCAAAAACCTTTGGGCAGGTGAGGTTCGGTTTTTGAGTGTGATCTTTCCTCAAATTTTGCTGCCCTGTGTAATATTTTGCTGTTTTATAAAATCTACATCATACAAAATAAATAAAAAGTATTTTTTACTACTTCAGGAAACAAACGACTGACATTAATTCGGTGGCAGGAGATGGCCGAATACAATAAATTTATGAAATTATTTATTTGAGTGTTTTCATTGTCAAATGTTGGTGAGATATAAAAAACATGTACATGAATCAAGACAGGCGAGATTTGACAACAATGCATGTCACAGCTACCAATTGGCCATGCACTCTTAGAACATGTTCTTCACCAATTAGAACATGTTCTAATTTCCGCGAATTTCTTCATGAAGTTCAGAAGTACCAACCCAATAAATCTTCAGCCTCCGATCAGTAATGAGGTTATGTTATTAGCATATGTAAATAATTGTGTGGCGTCGTACTACTTTTGTATCGTTTTTTACCAATCTGTTGCTTCCAAATATTAATATTTATAAACAGTGTCAAATTGGTACCACTGTTGTACCATATGCGGAAATGTCATATTTTTTTAATGAAATTTGAAATTTATTTGCTACTTTGATTTGTTGGTGGAACTGATTTTTGTCAAAGAAATTCACAAAGTCTGTACCAGTGTAAAACCAAACCCTTTATGAATAAATTCGTGATTTAATTCATGAATAAATTGTCCACATAAAACAGCTACAACGCGTGTGGTTTGAGATTAGACTAACCTGGTGAGGTATAAACATTACAAAAAAATATCAAAAACGTCAATTTTGTCAGAAATTAAAAAAAATATATTTATAGTAAGTATTTGTAAAGTAGTAGTCCTTGTATAAATACAACCTTCATTTAAAGTAACACCGTGTATTTTTTTGTATCAATTTTGCTATTAAAATTAATCATATACTTATATAAAAAAGTTTTTCCCACTGCTGCAAATATTGAATTACAAAAAAATAATTTTGCGAAATGCCTATTCATTTTTAAAAAATGTGTTAACAGTTAAGATATACTTTTTTGTTAAAATGTTTTAACTACTACATATCAGTTTATTGTCATGGTAAACAATTTTTTTAAGGCATTATTGACAAAGCAAATCAGTAAATGTAAAATAATTTTTAGTTTCAAGGAGTTACCTATTTGATTTTTTGAAAGCTTATTGAAGATGATGTAGAAGTAGATTAATCGAAAAATCGACAACTGCATGATATTTCTGAGTCAATTTAATTGAGTTGTCAATTAACCTAATTGGTGCCAATAAAAACATGGCCATAAAACTAATTGTGAAAAATAAAATTAAAAAGTGGTATGGCCAAAAATGTTTATAATTTTTTATAAGAAAAAAATTTTATATAAAAAAATACGATCAATCTATTAAATGATACAATGTGAGAGGTTTGCTTTAAATAGTGTGACAATGGTCAAATAAATATTTTTGCTAATGGCACAATGTCAATTGGTTGACCTTAGAATAAATAAATATTTAATTTTTAATAACATAAACAAAGCAAATATTTGGAATAGTATGTGTTCCCCAGAATACTAATCTGAAATTATTTCAAATCAAATACATAGTTGAGCTAAAATTTGTTTTGTAAATTGNACGTGGCCATAAAACTAATTGTGAAAAATAAAATTAAAAAGTGGTATGGCCAAAAATATTTATAATTTTGTATAAGAAAAAAATTGTATATAAAAAATATGATCAATTGGTTAAATGATACAATGTGAGAGGTTTGCTTTAAATAGTGTGACAATGGTCAAATAAATATTTTTGCTAATGGCACAATGTAATTGCTTGACCTTAGAATAAATAAATATTTAATTTTTAATAACATAAACAAAGCAAATATTTAATCTTAACAATCGATAAACAAAATCATTTAGGTAGGAGTTCTATTTCTGAAAATAGGTCATCATTTCCTAACATTAAACGTTGTTCTTATGAGTCCAATTATTATAAAATTAGAAATATTAAAACACTATTGAGGACATAATAGTCAGGTAACTAGTTCCTAAAAATGATGAGAGTGGGATTGTTGAAACGTTAATTATGTAATATTAGATTTTTTGTAATTCTTGTAACAAATTGTGAATTACGTAACTTTATTAGTTGAATCTGGATACTAAATTTTTTACTTTAATTACTTTACAATGATTTGTTTACATGACATTAAATCATAAATTTAAATATGACCATAAAATAATTACAAAGCTACTGTTTATTGTTATGACAAATTATGAAAACAATAGTAAAACGAAATTGAGACGTTAAATTTTATAACTATTAATCTGTTCAATGCAATGACATTAAGAGATTACCTGAACCATTCTCATTTTTTAACTACAAATAAATAAAGAATTAGAAACACTTTCTTTCCTATATTGATCCTAAATAAGATTATTTTAAAATAATCGATACGTATGTATAAAAATATTTTTAAATCAATATAAAAATTTATACACCACAACTGCAGCATATCCTGAGGAAATCTATTTCAAATTTATCCTGAGGAAACCTGTATTGAACATATAATAGCTAAAAGCTTACAAAGCAGTGATAACCAAGCACATTTAGTAGACGCATTCACATTGACAATCATGAGTTAAAGAGAATGATAACATATTTCGATTAATAGATTAGTGAGGTGACAGTTCAGCCAAAAATAAACATTAAGATTTCACTGGAAACCACGTAGACGAGAAAACCAAAGAAAAATTGATTTACTAACGTAAATCAAGAATAAAATTTAGATACAGAAAATTGAAGTTTCTAGAAACTGAAATGTAAAGGATAAAACGATAAATACAAATACAAAAACAAAATTAACACTGTTAATAACGAAAAACAATGATAATAGTAAAAAAACATTTTTGTGAGACATTATATATTTTAGAGAAGCTCTTTTAAACTTTATTAAATCTTATGGGAACAATTAATTAAAAGAAGATATTAAGTAAAAAGTTAAACTATAATGTGAAAAGTTGCAAATATTAAAGGACTGCTTGGATTAATTATTATCCTTTACATGTTTAAAAAATATGTGTTCTAGATTAGCTATATTCTAAGTAATTTAAAATATCCAATGAAAACCCTTGTTAGCAGCAGAATTAAGTCTCTTGGCATGAAAACCAAAAAAATGGCTATACCAACCTGATATAAACGCACAATATTGCCCTAAAATAAAAAAAATATCAAATATTAAAAACAAAACTATTGCTGATCAGGTGGCAATTCTGAATGTGTGCCACATTAAAAAAATATTTGCGCATGAAGACTATCATTTTTTGAAGTTTATACATATATTAGTTAACCTGCAAAATGTACTTCACGGGTAAGTATTAGCCACTTGCCTATAAATTTTATCAATATTTATAGTTATTTTTTTATTAAAGATAATTGAATGTAACTCTACCTACAATAAGTTAATTTTAATTCTTGGTAATCTATTACCTAATGCTTATTTTGAAAATTTTACTTAAATCTTCAAACATCAAATAAAAATTCTTCCTGGAGTTTCAAAAACATGTCATTTATGATTTTCATGACTTACCTTAACATTTTCATAAGCTGTTCCAACTTTTTCTTCGATAGAACGGAATGATTCTGAATGTCTCATTTGGCCAATTTTAGTTGTAATATTACCCGTAATTCCTCCAATAATTGAGGTTGTTTTCTGATATCTGAAAATACATCATAATATACTTAATAGTTTTAATTTAAAATATTTCCACACAAATAAATTAAACGCATTCTTAAGCTCATGCTTAAACAACTATAAGATAATGAATACTATACTTACATTGGAGCATCAGTAACGGCCTTAGTAACTTGTCCAACCTTAGTTTCCACAGTTTGATATCTATTTCAAAAATAAGTAAAGAAAAATAAATCATGCACTACCATCATAAAAATACTTAGATAAAATCCTACACCTATTCTAATTAAAACATGAACTATGATCTGCAATAAACAACATAACTTACACATTACTCTCTTTAACATTCTTAATTCCTTGATTGATATCATCAGACACTTCTTTCCAAACTGTAATGCCCAAGTTGCGCTTGAGTTCGGCGCTTCTTCTCATCTTGGCTGCTAGTACAGTTCGGAGAGTGGCAATTTCGTCTTCAATTTGAGCTAGTTCTTCCTTCCACAGCTTTTCCTGCTCGAGTTTTTCCTCAGTGGATAAATGTGACAGGTCAGGAGCGACATGGTCGGAAGCTGCCATTGCTTCTTCTACAAAATGTTCCTTTATTTTAAAATATCTTCTGCTTAAGAGATTTTCAAATAAAACATTTCATGTTTTGGCAATTTCAACACAACAAATTTTATAAGGATTATGGTTTTTGATGATGTGAATATTATATATTTGATATAATAAAAACTACAGCCTGTGACCTGTGACCATTTTTCAGTCTCAATATGTGATATACAGTCACTGGTCATATTTTAATAATGAATTGTAGGAGTCATACAATTTTTTTATGTAATGATTTCTGGGCTCACATAGAGAACTTTCATGATGAAATTTTGAACAAACACAGATAAGTAAATTATTATTATATTATTTTTTTCATAATCAACAACTAGGTATTCTTTTTTCACAAAATTACATTTCGGTAACATTAAGAAAAATTAAAATTATAAAAAATTAGAAAATGTCTGCTTGTATCTATATAAAAAAAATACTTTGCAAACATATGTACTTTTTGAGATTTTGGAGTCGAATACCACTATTTTCATTTTCATCTGGAATCTTTTTTATCCCAAAAGTTGTTTATATGGACCTAGAAATTGTCCCCTAAAAAAACGGTATGGGACATACACAGAATCAAAATATTGCCAGTATAAAAAGACACCGGCCACCACTAGATATAATTAAGGATAAAATATGTTAATTGATTTAAAAAGAAGCTAGAAGCAATAAATAATAAGAGACATTTATTTCTGTATCGAGTTTAAATTAAATGAAACTAATTTAATTATATGTTACATACAAAGGTAGGCATACATTTCTAATTAAATAAATATGAACTCAATGGAATGTATGTTCAGAATAAAAAAATGTGAAACTATGTATTATCTATTCTCTCATATTTGAAATTTCATACCATGACTTGTTTATTCACTATTGATACATTCTACATTTATTTATTTTTTTGTTGTAATATAACCCTCAACACATTCTTTTCTAATTCTGTAACTTCTGTTTACATCCTGTTCATATTATATCTAAGCAATTATATAAAGTTATGTGGTAGTAAAATATCTCCTTTTTCACTGATTTCTACTTTGTATAATTATGAACAATATGCATTATTCTATTAAAAACCATGGGTCAGATATTCACTTAATTTGCAGTACAACCAGAAAATCCTTATTCGAATAAACTTTCACTTTAGCAAAACTTATTAACCACTGAATTAAAAAAAAATAATCAATATTTAACCGCGAAATACTTTCATGTCTGTCTCACTTTGTTGTAATTTTTTCATCTGGTTTAAATTCCACTAATTGTACTGAATCCTGACAGAAAAATTATCCTGATGTTTTTATTGAACTTAGTAACATAAAAATTGACCTTCAATTTTTTCTGTGAATTATTTTAAGTATCAAATAATCCAAACTTCAAAGTATGTACTTTACAGCAAGCTTAAAAATGAATAAAACTTAGTCTTATAATATGTAATAGGAAGGGTTATTTTATTATCTGAAGATTAGTTTTTAACTATCTTAACTATATCCATAACAATTTTAGTGTTGTATAGTATAACTGTGATATCAATACCTGCAATTTTGCAATTTTCTAAAACACAGCGAAGTGTCACAAATGAAAGGGTATGTTTCTTGTCCAAATTTAAAAATATTCTCTCGAGTGCGAACTCTCAATTTAGAGGTACACAGTGTTAAAGTTTTCCGCAAAAATGTTAGGTAAGTATATATCTGTAGAACCATTTTATTCCTTTTTTTCATTTGATTTAATTTTTGATTTGATTGGGTATCTCTTTTACACCGAGAAAAAAAATCATAAAGGATTTATTATGTTGTGCACCAAAAGGATTAGTAACCGTGTTAATTTTATAAATTTAGTTTTGCCTAATTCTTCAAGACATAATCACTCTAACACATTACACAGTTAAAGTTTATAAAAACTTTGTGTTTTCATTATCAAAACTTTTGTTCTCAAATTGACTTAAAAGCCAAATATGACTCAGGACCTTTTCTTTTTACCCTATTGCTTTCTTTTCCAAAATTTCCACTATTGTCAGTAAATATTCTCAACAACAGGATAAGGAATAAAAGAATAAATATCATATATATCTGCAAGGTAAATAAACAAAAAAGTAGAGATGGGAAAATTTCCAAACTATGAAAATTCCTGGAAAGTTTCCATTGAAAATTCCAGAAATTTTCCGAAATTTTCCGAATTTTTTTTTTGGATTTGGTATTGCGTTCTACATACCATCAGCCTTCCAAAAAGACCAAATACTTATACATTTTTGTTTAAGTTGGTATAAATATTTGAAAAATATAAATTATTAATCATCGGTTAATAAAAATTACATGCTGCGGGTTACGGTGCGCAAACACTATACAGTATTTATCTTTATTTTTTAACAAATAAATAGTAAATACATTAAATAATTATACTAGTTTTAAAATGTAATTATACTTTGGTTCAACTATCAAAATTTTAAATTTGAAAAGGGAGAGGTAATTTATGTCTTGTGTTGCTCTCTATATGTAGATTGTAGACTTAACAAAGATTAAAATAAGTAAGTGTAAGTATTTTCTGACTAATTTGGATAATATGGTCTTCTGGTATTCTGAATTAACCGAAAATCCGAAATTAACTAACGATTTTTTGAGGTTGTATTCACAGAAGTTAGAAGTAAAATTGGCTCCAAGCATACAAATTGTTAGAAATATTCCCGGAAAATTTCTAATGGAAATTTTTCTATAAACTTTCCAGCGAAAATTTCTTAGGCTTCGATTATTTCTTCCCGGAAAATTTCCGTTTTGGAAACTTTCCGGGATGGAAAATTTACCATTGCCCATCTCTACAAAAAAGTAACCATAACATTCGACTTTTAAGCCAATTTGAGAACAAGAGTTTTGATAACGAAAACAGTGTAATAAATTTATTACCATCAGTATCAATTTTTTGATTCCTTGGCACAAAGGGTTATTAAAAAAATTTCCATTGCATTGTGGCAGAAATTCCCAATCAAATAAAAAAATTTAAACAAAAAAGTAAGACGTTTTTATTAAAATAAGATTTGCATTTCAAACTTACACATATACTGGTTTGAGTTGAGATTTAATATTTTCACGATGAATACCATTTTATTCATATGCTTAAAGTACTTATATTGTACAAAATTTCATTTCAAAAGCTTTAATTGTTCAGGATATATTTAGAGATATACCTAATTATTTTTTTAATTTTTCCAACTTTTTTCTTCCCAGATGGCAAAATAGGTATCTCTTTAATTAAAATTGTTAACCTATATTATCTAAATGTAATCTGTGCAACTTAAATGTAAACCCAAAAATTATAAGTTTTAGTAAAAACTTTTAATAAATTAATGTCATAATTATTACTTACCATTCATGGTTATACCTAAATATTTTCTAAAATTATTATCTTTAGGTAGTTTGGCTAAGTACGGCTTTGTGAGATCACAGTAAGTTACGCGAACCTGCCTTTTTAATTTATTCCTAAAGAATGTTCTAATTATTGCATTGGCTCTTTTAACATTAAAAAATTCAGCCTCAACATTTACAGACTCATCATTTTGTAAACTATTACAGTTAATTTCGTCAAAATCTAACTGTCTGAGATCAAAGAGTTCCAGCTCTTTTTCTAACAAGTCGTAATCATACAAATCAGGATTGTCTAATTCGTCTAAGCTTGGCGTCAAAGTACTATCTTGGGGATTGAAATACGGATCTTCAATGTAATCTAAACTGTGATCTTCATCTCCAATCATCTTATTTATCAACTCAACATATGCTTTTGACACATTTTGTATTTTTGTAATGACTGCATCACAGGAAACTTATTAACAGCTGGTATATATGACACATCACATACCTAACAAACACGTTTCACCATTTCAATTCAACTACTCAAGAACTCAGGTACAAGAACTTTCACCTGAACAAATGGCCATGGTAAGATCTTATAGGCAACCATAAATACATAAAGAATTTTTAGAAAGTAAGATAATTAATTGGATATATTGTATAATTACAATTAAATAATATAATCAGCTGATAATTATGTATTTGTAAAAAACAACTATATAGATTAGTAATTATTACCAATATTTTAGTTTATTTCTTCTGACACGTCATAATACACAAAAAAAAATTAAAAGCCGGTCATAAATTCCTTAGGGCGTTTTTTGAAGCTATTATCAATTTTAAAGTCGATTTAATCACAAAAGCAAAACAAGTTGAACAATTTAGTACACAGATCGTTATTACACCGTAATTTCACAATTTTTCCGTTTATCAGGATTAATAAGCAATCAGAGGAACTAGATTTATTTTAACGTACCTGTTGCGGGATTTATGTTGTTCATATTACGGGAAGCTTTTGGTACACCAGTAAAATATAGAATTACAAGCAGGAAAAATCTTGTTTCCTCAGAATGTTGACACTTTTCTGACAATCAAAGTGAGTAATCGATAGCTGCGAACTCTGTATTTAGTTAAGAGAACTGAATTATTGATAAAAAAGATACCTACCTAACTGTTCAAAAATCTATTAATTGTAGGCACTTTCAATTTATACTAACTTTATTAATCATGTAGGCATTCGAAATAAACTTTAATAGTTCTTTTTCTATCTCTTTTATATTCATACATTTATTCCATTCAATTGTTTATTAAAATTAAATAATTAAGTAAATAAAATGTATGATAAATGTTAAACAAGATGCAAAAACATGAAGGAAGCACCGTACAGGAATAAGAACAAGTACACCGCGTGTAACAAAGACAGTGTAGAGTAGATGCTGCAGAGAGAAAGGGTGATAGTTAGGGTACTTGCTCTCTCTCCAATCGTTGTGCAAAGACAAGACAATTCTTGGTGGAAGGAGCTGCGTTGGCCAATCACATGCCTTTGCGAGTGAGCGAGGCACTACCCAAACTATACCTTTCTATTTCTGAAACTCATCTACACTGTCGCCGTAGATGTCTTTAGATTCAATGTATCAAGTCCTTGAAGTGCTTGTCAAACAAAGAGCAAAATAAAAAAAAAACTAAAAAGGTTTGATCACTCTGATCAGAAGTTAGTAACATAACAGGAAATTTTAGGTTAAGATTATTTTAAATAAGGAATAAAGTAAAATATGTTGCGGATTACAAATAATTTTAGAATTTTGAACTTAACAAAAGAGGTTCTTACTACAGATTCAAACTTAATAAATTCACAAACAGTTCGATGGCGAAAACCCAGGTGGGTACCGATTGCAAAAAGCAAAATTTTTAAAGTTCCTCCAAGACCTGTAGTACCGGAAGATGAGGAAGTTGAGTTGAAGAGATTGAGCAACAATTACAAAACACAGATTAAATCCATTCGAAGATATTTATCTAATACATACTACATATTGGGTAAGACAGAAATTGATCCCGAAGAACAGAAAAGGCAGTTTGAAGAGGACTATGCTCGTTCCATGGAACTTAATAATAAGTGGAATGAAGAACAAAAAATATTGCGAGAGAAAAGAGTAGCAGAAAACTTAGAATATGAACTAAATTTTGCTCGAAATAGAGTTCAACGTGAAATACTGAAACGACAAGAGAAGCTTCAGTTAATTGAGGAAATTGTTCGTAAAGAGAAAGAAAAATCAAAAAGTTATATTACTTCTGAAAATATAGACACTGCAATAGAACAAGCTTTGGCCAATCCAGTAGATTATAATTTTGCTGTTAATTTAAATGGGGAGAAAGTAACCCACTTTGAACATGAAAAGAAAACAGAAAAGAAAACCAGTGTTATTCAATAAATATATATGTATTATTTAAATAAATTTCATTTCAATTACGAATAACTTCCTTTAAATCTTTACCCGACAAAAATATCATTAATTCCACATTCTGAAGATTTTCTCTAGATTTCTAATCAGTCTAGAATAAATTGCAAAAATCATGTCATGTATTCCATTATATTAAAATGGAAAATATTTACAAGTAATAGTCAGGAGCTTTTTTCCCATTTATTTAGATATTATACTTGTAAAAAATCCTTATTTATAGAATATAATGAAAGCTAGATTTACATTTATGAAAAAAGTGATTGTAAAAATTTCGTTCGATTTTTAGTGTCCTCAGTATCATGAACTTCCACATTTTCATCCATTTTACTTGACAAATTTTCATATTCTTTATTCACAAAAGTATTATCCTTTGTTATTTTATTCAAATTTGCCGAGAAGAAATTGGTCTTTTTCTTAGCCAATTGTATTTCTGCTCTCAATTTATGCCTTCGAGCTGCTTTTTCATAAGCAAGCCGCTCATGTAAATGTGTCCATTTAAAACTTGACAAATACTTAATATTCCAAATGCAGTCATAGTGCTTAGATTTTTTCCTATTACTAACTTGAGTGTTATTTAATAATGCAGCAACCTTTTTAGCAACTGATTTTCGTTCAAATTCAACCCATCCTTCAGTAAATTTCCTAGCAAACTTATGCTTTTTTGATTTTTTTTCTTTACTTTTTAATTCTAAAATAAAAACAAAATAAATCTCAATACTCTAAACGTGTCTCTGTTTCTATATCATAATTTACCTGTGTCTGCTAATTGTAAATAAACTCTTCCTACAGTGCCGAATTGACTAAATTGTTCTCTAATTCTTGAAACATTCATATATGGAGGAATAGATGACAAATATATAATTCCACGTTTTGGAGGCTTTTTTTGTTTGCTTGTAGATTCCCTGTCCAAACAATCTATATTTTCATGAGTCATTTTTAAATAATTACAAATAAGAAGTCATACAATTCGACTCACAAAATTGAATATATTATTCAGAGTGATGTTATATAGAATATTAAATACTTGTGTTTTGATTTTTCAATAACTAAGCAATTTTAAGGTTACCTTCTTCTTCTTACTTTCTAGGCATATTGGCAGGTAAGCATTCATAATTTATAGATATGTATGGTTCGGGTTTAGGATGTCCCAATTTAAAAATTAAAAGCACATACCTCCTACACGAAGTATATGATTAAAAGTTGCATTAATAAGATGCTTAACAGTTGACAGTTGCTAGATCAAATGACCTTAATTCTATATCAGTGATATGGAGTAGGGGAGAATGAGCTTCGACGAGTGCGCATCCACTTTTCTAGGGACGCTACGGGCGCAGACATTTTGAAGGCTTTTACGTCACGCAGTGACGCAGTTGTTGTTGACGTTAGGTTCACAGGTGTGTTTTTTGAGGTTATTCATATTTTTGTTTGTAAATTTCGTTTTTATTGAACTTTAAATATGTCTTGTGCTTTGTACTGTGAAAGGAAGCGCAAATTGCAGAAGATGTCCAATACAAAACATTTCTAAATATTTAGGTAGCTGTACACAAAAATAAGATATTTCCACTTTTTATTCTAAATTTTTATTGTAAACATGTAATTTTTTTATTTCTAGCTTTCCTAGAAATGAAACTTTACTGGACAAGGACAAGGTTCTTTCTATCGAAAAAGAAAATTGGGTATGGACAAAAAATAACGTAATTTGCTCTGAACACTTTAAAGCGGATGATTTTCTCCCCTTTTGTGGAAGAAAAATAGTACGACCCAACTCTGCACCTTCCATAAAATTATTTTGTGGTGTATCTTCTTCCATTTTAAGCAAGAGTACTTTATCGAGTTCAATTAATACAGGAGCTTTGACCAAATTGATGTTACAATCAAGTGAATCATCTTTGACCTATAACGTTACTGAAGTTCGAGTAGGTACAACGTAAAAAGAAGAGACAACTGAATTTAAGGTAATAAAGATTTGTAATTTAAAAATAGTAGTAATGCTAAGGATGTTAAATACGTACCCTGCCAAATTGTTTGATACGGACCTAATAAATTAAGAAATAATATTTACAGTAATTTTATTTTCAGTGTTCAGAATACATCGAATNCGTCTACGTTTACTAAAACATCTGTGCCTCTAAAGTTTAAATTTAAACTGACCACTTCCACAGCCGTATCAGAATCCATCATTTTGCTGAACGATTTTTATCCTCATTCAAACAAAATGTCAAAAAGAAAAAGGTTAAGTTACCGGCTGACAATACTAGTTGAATATACCAACAGAATATTCAGCTGAAGGGTGAAGAGTTCAGTCATTTGATCTAAACTTGTAACTAGTGATGGGAGATTTCGAGTGAAAAATCGAGTGGTACTCGATTATTGAGATCACTCGAGATATCTCGAGATGTTTACTCCCACCACTCGAGTGATTATTACCCTACGGTTGCACCCCAAAATGTTAGTGCATACTGCAAATAGTCACTGATTGCGTAACCTTTTTTTTTAGAATAAAACGAAAAAGTGGTTAGGTTTTGAAGTGCGTGAGCTTTTTTTTTTTTAGCTACGCTTATAAGTAATATATGACTAATACAAACATATTTGTGCGCCGCTGGGATGAAAACGACCAATATCTCGTATCTCGAGTGATTACTCGATTATTAGAAGTACTCGATTACCGATAACTCGATTATCAAAATTGGTCGATTATGCCCATCACTAATCCATATGTCAAAGTCGTCAAAGTACATACACTGAATAGTGAATATATACATTTTCGCCATCTGTTCAGGTTAGACAAGGTTAGAAATAAGATTAAAAGAGATAGAAACAGTAACTACAAGTCAGACGTATTCACCAATATTCACTCGCGAAAAAAAGCCTATAATATTTAAAAATCATTTTCAAGTACTTCTTTTTAAAGACTACTGATTATTTTCGTTGTGTTTGCTGATTGCTGGAAAACGGCTACTCTAATAAAGAAATGTGATATAAGCTATTCTATTCTATATAGAATTTGAAGGTTTGTCAAATTATGTTAAAAAAATATAGTGTGTTGCCATTTAAAAAAATATCGTTTTAGTAGCTACTGCAGAAATCTGGCAACACCGGAAAGAATTATTTGTAAATCTTTCTTAATCAAGTTATTTCCTACAATTTTGCATTTGGAAGTGCTAGTATATCACTTCAAATAAAAGAGTTGGCCTATGCCATGTTCTAAAAAAAATTGCCGGTATCCGTTCAGGATAGCGGCAAGACCATAGAGTAAAAGTGAGTTTACAACAAATGGTGTCATCCGAGTAGCTGACACTGGGATCCAGGAAAAAGAATGATGTCATTCAAGTAGCTGACACTAGTTCCTTTATGATGCTGTCATCCCAGTGCTTGACACTGGGATCTCATTTCACTGATACTACACGGAGGAAGCGCCGCTCGCCATTATTCCATGGCTAGAAATTGGCCTCAATGATTTGGGATCGAGGGCATCTCGTGTAGGCCTGGACAGCCTTCGTAGGTGGGCCCCATCCGTCGTCTACCCCGACCGCAAATGAGGCCGGTGTAGGCGCTTTGTGGGACCTCCTTTTGTCCTGGCTGGGCCCCGCCGGCTAGGGCCCTTTCTTCTGGCGCTCTTCTTGCTTCGCCGCCTCCGTCTGTGTAAACCCCGGGGATGGTGTCATGTTTATGGTTGGGTAGGGTAGTGCGGCTATACAGCCTGAGATGCGCTTTGCTAAGGTGGCCCTTAGGCTAGCGCGGACACGAAGGAAGCAGTGCGTGTTAAAAAGTATAAACACACACTGTAGAGCAATAGAACGATAGCTTGGAACTCTCTCTCTTAATTTTATTTGAATCACTTTGAATATCACGTGATAGTTGCGGTAACCAATCATGTGCCTACGCAAGAGAGAAAGACAGTACCTAAACTATCTCTGTCACTCGTCGACACTATCGCCGTAAGCGTGTAGGATATGTTCCAAGGTTCATTCACATCATACTCTGTTGTCAGGCGATCATGATCGGCTGATTCCACAATAATCCTTGCATACCTAACGCTACATACGTACATACCTACATACCTAGTCTAATAGAATCACTGATTTTATAAGCTATGTCCGTCCTTCTTTAGCTAATGCATTTGTAAGAATAGAATGGAAACTTTCTAATTCTAGCCTACTGTCCAAATAAATTAAATTCCAAACAGTATCTTTGTGTTATCCAAAATAATATGTAGGTAAATATCTCTTGTGTCGTTTGGTCATAATTAAAAATGTGTGGTAAATACCATTTGGAAAAGAGGGTCCTTTTAATTCTTGACATTGTCTACAGTTAGGAGTTTGTTTAGACTGTCTCAGCTAAATTTAATGCGGTGGCTGCAAGTCAGCGACTTACCTGCACGGTATGGTTTGCGCAATAAACGCGGAACACTGTGTTGTGGCCAAACGATGCAGATAAGACCGTGCAGGCACTGCAGGCAGCAATCATTAAGAATTTTTGGTATTAGCCTCTTTCTATGTTGCGTTAGTAAAAAAAAGAAATATACGTCACCGTGCAAAATGGTCAAAAAAATAAATGGTTTCTGAACAGAAATAGGTCATATACATATCAATTTAATGAATAATTTGAGAGAAGATCTTGACAACTGGCGTAATTAATGAGAATGGATGAAACGGCGTATACTGAATTACTAGGATTTGACAAACGACAAAATACTGTAATGCGCGAATCTAATATATCTCCTCATGAAGGATTGAGTTGTACTGTCAGATATTTGGCTACAGGGAGATCATATAGAGATTTAACGTTTTCTGCCGCAATTTCTCTTAACTTAACACCTTGCGCCGTCCACACGCTCAAATTTTACCGTGCAAACCGAATTTGCACAAATTATGTCTTCAGCAACCCCAAGTTTACGCAAGCCGCGCTTTTTGTGCGAGATAACGTTTGGCCGGCCACACCTACGGGCTTCCCGATACAAATTGGTTTGTGCAGGCAAGCGCGCGGTAAAGCCTGTATGTGTGGCCGGCCCATTAGTGTAAGTTTATGTTGGAGCGGCACGCCAAGCCACGACAAAAGCTAGGCGCCTAGCCACGACTATTCAATGTATATGTTATGGACCAAGTGATAAATCGGGCATTATACATAATGCCCGGTCATTATGTAAAATGCCCAATATGAGTGTGTAATTTGATAATAATTACTCAAATTATCAAATTGACCAGGCATTATACATATTGTCCATCACCTTTTGGGCAGAGTAATACAAACATATTTAATTACTATTTTTTTATTATTATTGTCATTTAACTTAAAATAAACTAAATGTTAAACAATTTAAATAATCAGACTCATTATTTGGATTAATTAGCAAGGACTTCTACATTAAGAATCCACTAGTTTCTGCATTTAAAACTTAAGGAAAGTCATATTAAAAATATAGGTAACACAAAACATATAAAATTTAAAACAAACATTCACACCATATCTTTGTTTTATAGAAGTTTTGACATATTATTATAAAACATAAAATAAACTAAAGTTTAAGCAATCAAACTCATTATTTGGTATAATTCGGTGCTTCCCTCCCCGCACCGTGTCAAATTTAGCTTTATTATCAAATTGCCCAATTGTCACGTAGCAATATAATAATGACCGTCCAATGTGATAAATAATGAAGTTTATATAGTAATTAATCACTTAGCCCGATAGTGCTAGACATTATTCATAATGCCCGCACATTATTAATAATGCCCGCATTAATCACCTGGTCCATAACATATACATTCTTATGGAAGTGTTCATAGTGGAGTACTAAAGATAAGTACTAAACGCTTGGCTCCGCGCGCCGAGCCAGGCGCTAGAGCAAAGAATCTAGCAAGGTATTATTTGAGCGCGGCGCGTTGATCGGCGTACTGTTTTTGACTGGAATAAAGATGTTTTTCTCTATTATTATTAGATAGATTTAAAAATCGAACTGGGAATTTTCTTAATTCTGGGTAGAGATGATGAAACTCTCCAAATACTTTTCTCCCCGGTTTATGGGATGTACACAGCATTTCCTTTTTTTATGCTATTAAGCAAACACCATTTATTAGCAGTCGATTCTAACATAATTTCATCATCAGATGAAGACGACGAGTCGGTGTACATATTGATATGATTTTCAGCTTAAAACTGGAGCCAAGACGTTACAAAACTGATATTTATAGACAGAAGAGTACCTGGCGCTTCGCTCCAACATGTACACCTGTCGCACTCCTCGTAGCATTTGTCGAGGCGCTTAGCGTATAGCTTGGCCCGTGGCTTTTGTCGTGGCTTGGCGTGCCGCTCCAACATAAACTTACACTTAGTGCAAGTTTATGTTATGGTATAAATTTATTATTTCAAATTCCTTTCTACTCTAGCTGATGGTTATTTCTATTAAAGAAATTTGTTATTCTTGTTACATGTCTTGCGCATATACACATAAAGATATCTCTCTTTCGATTCGTTTGCGATGGTCAAAAACAACATGTTAATAAATAAAAATATACAGAGCCTTCATAAATGTTTACAAGCCACTTGACCGCCAAGCTTACGCAACACATGGCACGGCTGATATTGGCAACGAAAAATCCTTAAATCTTCGAGTTACCAATATTATTGATTCCTTTAAAGCAAACAGTAACAAACCGTTATGTCAACGCTCGAGATAATGCGATCGCTAATTGGTTGAATAGATTTTCGTGGAAAATTACACCAATCACAACCGGTGAAACAAAATTTTTTGTTTTAATGTGATCTTGATCTCATTATTTTAATAATTTTTAATTTTACCGCATTTATTTGCCAACGCGAAGGAAATAAAATTATTATTCCAAACTGGGGTTTGTAATCTTATTGTTATTTCTTTTGCACAACATCACTCTTTTAATTTTCGAGGTACCCGACTGGTGAGTTTAATAAGAAACACTTTCTATATAATTCATAAAATTATTCGTACATTGTATCCGTTAAAATCGGTCTTGCTTAGATAGGAATCTACAACAATAAATGTCAGAGGACAACGAAGCCTGCCGTGAACCCCTCGGGAACTGTAGAATGTGGAGGCAATCATTATTACCGGATATCGATGCTCTGTACGAAAGGCCTATAAATAGAGGCCAGAAGTGTGATTTTAATTGACCTGGAAGACTTTATTACACATTTTTACACATTGTTATGTGGTGTGTTGAAAATGAGCTCCGTCGAGTTTACATGCAAGAACGCGATATTTCCACATAACGATTCGGTAAATATACACACACAAGATGTTCTGAAAAAAATTTACCTTAAAAAACTTACCTATACAAAGTATCCAAACAGATCGGCTTCCGCTTTTGACTTGCCCTTTTGTGGAATTTACGGTTTATTGGGAAAGTGACGATAATTTTTAAAGGGTCACCGTATGAACTAAAAGTACAGAAATTCTCAAATTTAGTATAAAAATAATTAGCTACATAGGTATCTATACTAATTTATGTGACAAAATTTAAAAAAGAGAAAACAATATTTACGAAAATAAACTAAGTACACTGCAAATAAATCGGTCTGAGTGAAAGTTGTGTGAAATTATTGAGTACATTTTTAGTCAATATTGGGTATTTTGATAATATCACACATTTTTGATGATATTTGAAATAAAACTGCTAGTTTCACTCATAAAATTTTAGTTGTATCTACATTATTGAGTGAAATTCAGTGAAAATAAGTCCAATTTTTCTTACAGTGTACCTAGATACTATTTGCAGATATTTAGGGTAACGTTAACACGGAATTCAAGTGGGGGTAAATTTAAAATATCAGAATATTTAATGTTCTTGTATATGCCTCTTTCCTCTAATAATTGCTATCTACTTGCTTAATAGAAACGTCTTATACAAATCATGTATGAGGGATATGCCCATTAACTTTAGTAACTTATTCAAGTTAATTAAAGAAACATCATATGTACACTGTAAAAAAATCACTCAATTTTACTCAATAATGTATCAATTTCTGTCCATACTCGATTGAGTGAAATTTTCACTCTATTAGTATGAGTAGAACTGAGTGAAACTGTTGCTTCAGAAATGAGTTTTACTTCTAACTATCAATTGAGCGACTTTTGACTCTATTCTGAGTATATAAAACTAATAGATATGGTTTAAATTTAACTATTATTGAGACTGAGTCATTTTGTGCTTGGTTTTTAATTAACCAAATATTGTCTGCAAAAATAAATCATAAATCATAATAATGAATTAGGAAATACAGTGTTGAAATTAATTCACTTCGCGGGGCCTCCTCCTGTCCTGGCTGAGACCCACCGCCGCCGGCTAAGGCCTGTTCTCCTGGCGATAATACTTTTCTGGAGCATCTAACAGGCCCCTATCATCTGTGGTCGACATTACAGAAGCAATATGTGAGTGGTGCCATCTTCACGGTGCCATTCAAATTACTCGAAATTAATGTACATTTAAACTCACTCAGTAATGAGGACATTTACTCTGACTTTTAGTTTAAATATAATCACAAATGAGTAAAATGATCGAAATGGCCAATATTGAGTGAAAATGTACTCAATAATTTCACTTAATTCATTCACTCCGGACCTTTAATGCTTTCACTCACACCGATTTTTTTACAGTGTAGAATTTATTTTTCAGTCAAAACTAGTATTAAATATTTATTGATAAATATGATTCACTGAAAGTTAGTCCAAGAAGCATATAAAGGTTGTATTTGCTCGCAGAGACAAATTGCTTTAGATTTTGTATACATATAATACAAAACATATATTTTTGAAATTTCAGAAGTTTTAATTTATTTAATTTCTATAAAAGGTAAGATACACCCATTAGGGCAATTGACCTTTATATCGCGGTCAGTTGTAAACAGCCACTAAAAATTATGTTTCTAGAACTACTTACATTTTTTATAACATCATGTTTAAATAAGGTATACAGTATTTTTGTCAATGGTACATTAATATTTCCAGGCATGACTTAAATTTCCTAATTAATATACTTTTCACCGATGAAGCAAATTTTCCTAGAGTAGGTGCAGTAAACCTTCATAATGTTCATTCATGGTCGGAAGAAAATACTCATGAAATATTTGTTTCAAGACGTCAACATAATTTCAGTTTAAACGTTTGGATGGGAATTGTAGGAAATACTCTAGTAGGTCTTTTTATTCTTCCACACAGCCTTGGAGCGGCCGAGTATCTTAGATTTTTGAACGAAAATCTTCCAACATCACTTGAGGCTGTACCTCTCGCTACACTAACACTAACACTAATATTTAGGAACTTTTCTTTACCAGTGCCAGCCAGCCCTACAATGTTGGTTGCCTAAGCTCTGTGGTTACGTGGCTTGTAAACGTTTATGAAGGCCCTGTGCTTATAAACCGACACAAATAAGATTGCGTTTGAGATGACTCCGCCAAGAAATACGCCCTGGATACGGCAAGGGAGAGCTACGTCTTATTCCTTCTAGTCGAATGTGTTCTTTCTCAATCTAGCGCAGATTTGCTTGAGTCAGAAACGCATTGTGTCGGTTTGTACGTTGTACCGTGTTGTAATCCTGTGTATACTGTGCCTTTAGTTACTAAATAAGTTTGCGTCTGAGATGTTCCACGTAGCCGCTATCTTTTCCGCCATCTATTAATGTTAGACCACAGTGCAATTAAAAAGTATCGCTACACTATATAAAAATATTAAATATTAAAATTTTTATTTTTCAGTCCTTCAGTGTCGACAGATTTTCAAAATTAATTTTGCTTGAACTCCTCCCAATTTTCTTTTGTTTTTATTAAACCCTTTCTTGTCCATTCCTTTAAATTCCGATTACCAAACTATTCTCTGACGCATATTAAAACTTTCTGAGCCATAAAAAATTATCACCCATTTTGCACCGTGATTTCCACAGATGATTCACGATGGCAATACCATGGTTGAGTAAACATGCTCAATTCTTATTTCCTAAACTACTTTTTGATAAAAATTAAACTACAAGACATACTATTTAATCGGAAATTACTTCGCGTTTAGAATTTAATATGGAATGTTTTGCATATTTTCACATTTACAGAATATGGGGGGTGGTATAACTACATTTTTATCAAAAAAAAAGTTCAGTTAATTCCTGGATATTTTTGTACTACCGAATAATTCTTTGCACTTTAGTAGTAACTTATCAGCCAAAACTTATCCCTCTTCTTCAAAGCAGTTAAAAGTCATTGGCAAAAACCCATTTATTTAAAGTCATCTTCAAACGCGTCTACATCCCGTAGGGTGGATTTGCGGACCCATGTTTATATGAAACTTTTGTCTTATTTTTAGTCGACAAATCTGCCCTCAAAGTGAAGTACCAGTATTTCCGAACACCCAGTATATTTCTCACAGAAACCCGTTTATTAGCAGGTTATACCCAAAGAGGTTGGCAGGAAGAGACTGGGTGACTTAGGTAAGTACAGGAAATATCATTTTAACACAGATTTGTTTAATTTAACGACACAACGTAGCTGCTTAAAAATAAAATGCACAGTGATGGTGAATGAGAGAGGCTTTACAGTAACATAGTCCCTATTATTTCAAAATGTAGAATTCTCTTGAGTACAATTCATTTAAATATTATGTTTTGTTCTAGAAAAATATATGTTCTAAATTGTAAATCGTTTCAACTGATAACAAGTTATGAAGAACAGAAGTATAATAAAAATCTGCAAAACAAGAATACACGAAGACAGTGTTTGATCAAAGCAACAACTGAAATATGTATTTCACTTTTCATGTGACGCTTTTTATATATTTCCTTACATACTTACTACCTACTTATACGTTATTTTAAGTATAAAAAGTATTATTTTTTTAATTTTTAACAATTTTGCTGAAGTAATTTGAAGAGTTTTAATGTCAATTAAGTGATTATTAATTGCTTTCAAAGCATACTGTGTATGGACTGGGCGTTTACAAAGTGCGATTCAGATATTTTCCCCATTTGAAATAATGTTTTAATCCAAAATGGTGCAACCTATCCAAAATCTCTGACCTTTGGATTCAATTTTTGAAAAGTTAGTACATATACGAAAAAGTTATAAGCAATATTTGTCCACAATAGGCGCAATTTCATATTTTATTGTTCACCAGTTTACCTTCAATGGGCTAAGAAATTAACTCTATGCGCGTGCGCCCAGTCAAGTACCTACATCCCTGGCAAATCCTCAGTAAATCCTCTATAAATCCCCAGTAAATCCCCAATAAATACTGTACGTTCTTGTAAATTGCTTTACGTCCTTGGTGCACAGTACATCCTGTGAGTTATAAGGAAATACTTTTATATCTCCAATAAAGTTCAGTAGAACGGCTTCAGTGGAACAATACAAATCATCATTTGTACAATATTGCTACAACTTTCTGTATAAAATAGAATTCCCATTGATTGTCTAAGTCCTGTACATAAAACACCTCATTCAAAACACTGTATTATTATTTTCACCGATTCCTTCCGCTAACTCTTTGATTGCAAATCTCACCCACTCCTACGGACACGTACAGATTTCTTCCTTGCCTTCCCCGAATTTCAGCGGGCTGACAGCGCATCTGAAGAAGTTCCGGCGCCTGCTCCACCCGCCGAATCAATAACTTTATCGCGTGACGTAACCGAGCACAAGGGCTGTCATTGGTTGTCTTTTAACTCATCCTATTATTTATTAAAAGTGTATGAATGGGTAATTGCAACTGTGATATTTGGCCGGACTTCGGCCGACACAATCCCAATAACTACTAAACCGAAACGAAAAGGATTCGCGGTACGCGAGTGCTGAAAGGTCCTGTGGAAAGCGGGCGTAGGACAGTTTCCCAGGACCCAGGCGTTTCCCAGCCTGCCGCATGTTAGGTTTTGGTCACTGTTAGTACCATAATGGACTGTTTAGTGAACGAGTATGTCGGTGAATCCTCTAATGGGTAGTCCTCTCGCCGCGTGTGATGCCTGAAAAGGGCTAGGATGGACGACGGAGGGCCGGATCTGTCTCACCTAACTNTTTTCAACTTTGCGATTTTTTTTAACCATGTTCGCCATATTGGATCGAGTTTAAAGAACAAGAAACTCAATTTAAAATTTAATTTTCTATACGGTTATATTTTTTTTGTCCAGGTAATAATTTCTGCAAATTTAACATTAATCCGTGACAGAATGCTTGGACTATTGGTGCACAGTACATCCTGTGAGTTATAAGGAAATACTTTTACATCTCCAATAAAGTTCAGTAGAACGGCTTCAGTGGAACAATACAAATCATCATTTGTACAATATTGCTACAACTTTCTGTATAAAATAGAATTCCCATTGATTGTCTAAGTCCTGTACATAAAACACCTCATTCAAAACACTCTATTATTATTTTCACCGATTCCTTCCGCTAACTCTTTGATTGCAAATCTCACCCACTCCTACGGACACGTACAGATTTCTTCCTTGCCTTCCCCGAATTTCAGCGGGCTGACAGCGCATCTGAAGAAGTTCCGGCGCCTGCTCCACCCGCCGAATCAATAACTTTATCGCGTGACGTAACCGAGCACAAGGGCTGTCATTGGTTGTCTTTTAACTCATCCTATTATTTATTAAAAGTGTATGAATGGGTAATTGCAACTGTGATATTTGGCCGGACTTCGGCCGACACAATCCCAATAACTACTAAACCGAAACGAAAAGGATTCGCGGTACGCGAGTGCTGAAAGGTCCTGTGGAAAGCGGGCGTAGGACAGTTTCCCAGGACCCAGGCGTTTCCCAGCCTGCCGCATGTTAGGTTTTGGTCACTGTTAGTACCATAATGGACTGTTTAGTGAACGAGTATGTCGGTGAATCCTCTAATGGGTAGTCCTCTCGCCGCGTGTGATGCCTGAAAAGGGCTAGGATGGACGACGGAGGGCCGGATCTGTCTCACCTAACTCCCGAAGAGCGGGCCATCATCGAATCTGTGATGATCCGTCAGAAGCAGGAGGAAGAACGGGAACAAGAAATTATGAGGTATTTCTAGTTGTAATCTGTTGTTATAAGTGCATTTAATCACCGCATTTTGTGTGGCTATAGACCAAAACGGGTTTCTCAGGGCATCCAGCAGGTTTTTCTCCAGGAATTCCCTGACATTCCCAGGTTTTTCATTTCTATTTTAAGTAATCCATATGATTTTGTTAACCTTTTCATATACTATAAGTAGAGTTTTTAAAATTTATGTGGAGATATGTAAGAAATGCTTAAGTCCGTATCCATTAATATTAAGAATTGATTCCGATTATATTTAGAACATGTTGGGAAATGTCAAATTTAAAAATGTTTTTTAATTTCTTTGCCTACGACCTATTTATTATTATAAAGTTACTTTGGTAGATGGGCCATATTTCCTTTTTGACATATGTGGAATAAAGTGGTACAAAAACCATTTCGAAATGAAGAAGTGGAAGTAATAGGTACAGAAAATGAATTAAATGAATGAAAAGACTAAAAAACTAAAAGAAAGTGATTAAATATGATCTTGCTTTTTTAAAAATTTCAAGGACAAGCAGATGAACTGGAAACGATGAGGTATAAAATGAAGTTGTCTCCCAATGGGATAAAAGCAAGTATGTATTTCTAAAAGGTTACTAAAGTGTGGTGCAATAATTTGATTTATTTTTCGACAGATACCGAAATAAAGATTTTAAAATTTGAATTTTCAGCATTTTCAATTAAAATCTGATTAATAGATATTATCTGCTAATTTGTTTTTGTCGAACCTGACCGGCAATCATAATCTACTGTTAGAAATAAATATAACTAATTTGTGCAATTGTAAGAGAGCAGATCAAAATGGACATGTTCAGGACATTTAGCAGGTCTTTTCCTAGGAATTTCCTAACCTTCTCAAGGTTTCCATATCTTTTTTAAATATTCCGCAGGACTTTTTGGAATTCATTATGAATAAACGAGTTTTTTCAAATTATGTCAAAAATGTCAAAATTAAAAAGTTTCATGATTTCTTTGTTTTGATTGATTGACTAGGTCTATAGAAAATTTTGGAAACTGTCAAATGTTTTATTATGATCCATTCATATGTAGTTACTTTAGTACTATGCAAATAATTACGAATGCATGCATAAAAATAATGGTACGAAAAATTTTAAGTCTTTATAAAGAAGTGATTAAATATGATTTTGGAACCTTTATGTTTCTTTAATAAACAAAAATTTAAAACTAGGCAGATAAATTAGAGAACGATGAGAATGAAGTTGACTTTCAATGGAATAAAACAAATAGCTATTTCCAAAATGTTTAAATTATTGTATGATAATTTCACTTATGTGTTAATAGATAACGAAATAAGGACTTCAAAATTTGAAATAAAATCTGATCGACAGATTCCGTACGTATATGGTACATCCACTCATTATTTTTGTAAATGTTGAACCTGACGGGTAGTATAGTATTATAAATAACTATAACAAACAGATTTGTGAAGGTGTATTAGCCATAACTTTCATATCGTAATGGCATATTCAGGGTATCTTAGAAGATTTTTCTCCTGTTCCTTCTTTACTTTTTCAAGTTTTCCACGTCTATTAAAACTCTTCTTAAATTATGAATAAGTTAGTTTCATAATTATGAGTGGAAATAGGCAGAAATTGGATTTCATGTCTATTAATATGAGAGAAAAAATGTGAAAATAGACTGGTTTCGGTTAGAATTAGAAGACTGAAAATTTTCGTATTTAAAAATGTTTTGTAATTATTTTGTATTACTATGTGGTTACTTTGGTTATATTTTATATTTTTTGATGTATGCGAACTAGAGTAGTATAGAAATCATTTCGAACTCGGGAACATAATGGGCATTATAAACAATGTATTAATTCAACATAATAAAGTTGTGGTGAAAAGAGCAAAAGCAAACATGTTGCTAAAATTCAAGTACAATAGTTCTATAAATAACCGATGCATATGAAAATAACTGAGTAGAGTAATAATAATTATATCAGTTAGAAAACTATATAATGTGTTATAATTTTCTCATCTATGATCCTATTATTATGTAGTTACTTTGGTAGACCTACCAAAGTGTGTCACATCTAACGTACTCGAATAGTAGTACAAAATTTTTTTAAAACTAAAATGAAGTTAAATATTATTTCGATAACTTTGTTAATAAGTAAAAACGTAAAAATTAGAGTTGAATTAGAGCACGCTGGAATACAAAATGAAGACTTTTTCTAATGAGATATAAAAAAGGAGATATTCCTGAACAATTACTAAAATCATGGCAAGATAATTCTATACGAAGGATTCTATAATGTGAATTTTTTTCTTCAACAAAATTTTGTCAATCGAAATTCGCTGCTATTGTTGAATTTGACTAGTGGTGATGAACTAATGACGTTTACTACAAATTTTGACACAAAATGAATAATCGTCATTGTTTCTATCCAGTAAGTAGATATAAATAAAAATAATAAATATAAAAACTTTTTTTTCTTTTCATAAAATTGCTTCTGATAATATTTTTACATATTTAAATTCCTAATGCCATTTAAATTCACTATAACTCTGGGAAAAATTTTAATATGTAAAGTATAGGGTCTTTATTTCTAGCTTAATTCAAGAATGTGATGACAACATAACTGAATAACATTGAAATTTGTCTTTGTTTTATTTCTTTTAAAACACATTAAAACGGAATGGTAAAAAATAGGTATATTATTAATTTTATATTTCTCATATTTAGCTATAAAATTAAACTTACATTTAAATAAACGTAAAACAATTTTTTGTTGTAACGAAATAACTAAAGAAACAATTAAACTGCCATCTTGTATACTGTTTAATTTAAGTTTGATCAAAGCATCACACAAAATCTAATATCAACAATTAATTATACTTATTAAAATTTAAATGTTACTACAGCGCATTCACCAAAGAGTAAAAGGGTCAATTTTTTAAAATTTTATTTACACTTCTCTCTCCATGTTAACAATATGAATGTTGGAACAAATCTA
This sequence comes from Anoplophora glabripennis, assembly GCF_000390285.2. Taxonomy (NCBI): domain Eukaryota; kingdom Metazoa; phylum Arthropoda; class Insecta; order Coleoptera; family Cerambycidae; genus Anoplophora; species Anoplophora glabripennis. Next base: position 640,348 of record NW_019416270.1, on the reverse strand, counting down.
CATAGAGAAACTTATTCATTCTTTAATTTAAACGATTCAGTTTAAATATTTATGATATTTTTATCATTACTATCAGAATACTTGTTTCAGTAATAATATCTCTATATGCTGTAATAGTAAGCATACTAATAACAGCACAATTTCACATTTTCCTAAGATTTTTTCTGATTTACAAATTTACAAATCGTCTGTAAATTTTTTTATGAGAAGTAATTATATAAAATTATCAAATATGTTCTTTATCAAAACAAGCTGCCGTAAAGGAATCATTCTTTTAATAAATTATTCCAATATTTAAAAAATGACGCTAGGTTTTTGGCAAACTTTTTAGTAGGGTACTGATAGTTGAAGCATTTTGTATGGTTTTAATATTTAGATAGATATTTGTTTTTGGTGTTCATCATTTTTTCACACAAAGAAATAATATTTTTACTGAGTATAATTCCAGAAACATGTGAATGTTTACAATTACTTATTATGTATTTCACAGTAACGCGTGTACAAATATGTTAATATAAACAAAACGTGTCGTTACATATTATTAAGAAAGCTCAAGTAAGTCCTTGAGCGAAGAGGACCAATTAGGGTTAATCTAAAGTAGTATGAGTACATAAAACTTGTGAACTTGGAGCAGGTCAAGATTTATTCATTAAAAAAAATCAGTTGGAAAAATGTGACTAAATATCTTTAGTCACATTCAATTATTTCAGTAATGATAAAATTTGAACAGATTCTACAAGTCTGTATGCCTAGACAAGAAGAACACGTTTCAGCTATCTAAAAGCTTTTCCGATTAAAATTCTATAGACCGATATATAGAAAATTAAAACATATCAAAGATCTGTGAAAAATATTGTACAGTTTTTATAAATTACTTAAATTTTAATCCATGTGAAAAACCGTTAAAGCGCATGCAAACGTAATCTTTTTCGGTAGCGATATAGATGGAGCAGCAAAGAGAAGAAAATTTGAAGAAGGACCGTGTGAAAACCTATTAAATTCTGAGTAATTTTTGCAATATAAACAATTTTCGAAAATAAAGTAGGCAAATTTATTTATTTTTATTTATACCTACCTGTTTATTTATTTGCTTACGACGAACACGCCTATGAGTAGCCGATGAAAACCACGAGCTCTAATTATTACTGTGTTCAAATTATTTTGTTTTGGAGATGCAAAGCTGGAAATGGAACACCCTGTATATAAATATAAACCGGGTGCTTCACTACAGACACCTGAAGTCTTCGGCAGCTTCACTGCAGATACCTGGAATCAAGATAAGATAATTCTCAACTAATTTTAAAATCAAAATAAAAAAATTCTTAAGTAATGTCAACTAAAATCACTTAGAAGCAAAGATCAAAATAAGATAAAACTCAAAGATAAAATAAAATAGGACAAAATCAAAAATCAAATAAGACAAAATCAAAATAAGACGATTCTTAACTATAGAAAAATTAAAATATATTGAGAAATAACCCTCTAAACGATTATCGTTACGTGAAATAACACTATTTAAAAAATTCTAAAATGGTTTAAAAATGTCTCATACCTATATTTATTTACTTATTTATTTAAGCTACGTTTAGGTAAAACTTAATTAATCTGAAATATAAAATACAAATGATTAATTTGCATTTTATATTTTACATTTTGTGTAACATTTCCTATACCTAGCTAGTGTTTATAGTTATAAGATATTTACCAAGAAAATAATACGATTCAACCATCCTTGTAACAAAATTCACAAAGATATTCACAAGAAATCAGAAAATAAAAATTTTTGTTCAAACCGTTTAACTGAATATTCAAATAATCCACATTGCTAACTGTATTTCAGTGAAATCAGTAAAATGACTTAATAAAAAATGACGCAGTTTAAATAGACATTTTCATAGTTAGAAAAGAATGATTTATTTGGATTAAACACGCAAAGATTATTTCCAATATCATGTATCTAGATAATATTTTAGCTGTAAGATATTTCTAAGAATTGTACTTCTAGGTAACAAAACAGGTAAATGTTATTAATAATAAATTTCTTAGTTATAGAATCATAGCTATTATATATCACAATAAATGGTAAAATCATTCTGGATGGCGGGTTAAAAAAAAATGCCAACAAAAACGTATATAACGTTATAAATACTTGTTTTGCTTTATTGTTATTAATGATGGCTACTAAGAATACAATAACAATCTAAAAGGAATTTATCAATAAGGCTTACCTATTGGAATAGGTACCTAATTATCTAATCTAATTGGCTAGGTTTGTCGCATATATACCTACTAATTACATTAGCTATGCTATTTATATAAAACACTCTGAAGGTGCCCAGAGGTTCAGTCTGCTTATATTTATAGTGAGGAGATAAACAATTTCTGTAAGTAATAGTCGATTTCACTGTTATTACAACTTATTATTATTACTTATTTTATTATTTAAACTATTATGTACGCGTCACATTTTTATTTAGATAAAGATATTCAATATTCATATAAAATTGGTTCTCGTAGATTGATAATACTATTAATCAGTTAAGAAATTTTTTTGTATATTTCCATTTTGTTTTTCTGATAAGTTGGGTTGCAATTATTACATATTTAAAGGAAAATTTTAGTTCAGATGATTTATTATTTTCCAATTAGTTAACGATTCGTAACAGCACAATTAGTGAAAATGATTTTGACAATCAGTTTTATAATTTGATAAGGTCACGGGTTTCGACAAACAGGAAGTTTGTCCACTTATTCTACGGATCATATTTTGATGGGTCGTTAAGTATTGCCTGAAGAATTTTTCAGGAAGTTGTTATATCCTGAAAATATACATTTATTTACTTGTGCTGTTTAAGGAGTTGCAGTTTCAAAATCGTAATAAATTTGAAAATATGTAGGTATATGGAAAATCTGGAAGAAACAACTACTAATTGTTGTTGATGTACTTCTTGATAATTAACACCTATAGAGATTATTAAACACATAGAACAAAAAAATAAAAAATCATAAATAGTATTACAGATTTTATTTGAATATAAGTATTATGATATGAAAATTTTAAGCTACTAAACAAAGAAAGTATTTTAATTTTTCTAAAAAAGCAATTATTTTTGGTGGTACGATATTGAAACGTTTTCTATAACTTAAACTGCACACGAATGTTATTATTTTTAGATAGAACTTAATTTGTCTAATACATTGTACAATGCACTTTATATCATTTTTATTTATTTACATTAAGGGGGAGTTTTTATGCGTAACTTTCAGTGAATTTATAGCAGTGTTTTGACGAGTGTTTTAGGAAATGTAAGCTTAGAAACAATATCTCTTCACTATACCAGTTGTACAAGTTTTCTCCAGGATATAAGACAGTTTACAAGCTGAAATTACATTACTTTACACTTCTGTTGAATATACAGAAAATCGCTTACAGTACTATACACATAATCAAACCCCCCAGAATACTTTTTTGAAACTATTAACGCATGAATTAATCATAATTATTATTTTTACAACAAGACGGGAAATGTATATTAGGATGTCTACATGTTTCTCGTGATCTTTCACTGCGAAAAAGGTAATCCTTGTATTTCAACATTTTTATAATTTAGAACAATTTTTTTGTTCTATTGTCTTGTGTTACTTCTTGTCTATAAAACGTCAGTCTTAAGAAACAAACACAATATTAATAATCCTAGCGCATTCACCATAACTTTAAATCTTGAGGAGCTTACTCTTTGTGACATTGAATGTTTTAGATAGGAACTTCATTTAGGCAATGAAATATTTACAGAAATAGTGTTAGGATAGTTTGACTGTAAATATGGATTTCTGTATTACCTATACCTACAGCTTTTTTCACTTTGAGTGAATAGAATTTTAAATACAGTTTTCAAACAAAAGGATATTGAGATTTTATCAATAAATTATATTATCATTTTTGTACAGTTTTTTTAGTTGTATTGTTTTAATTTCGAAATCATATTTTGCTGATATTTTTTTTAAGCATAAGTCAATTTAGATGCAAATTAAAATTATGTTATTATATGCCTAGCTATACTTATAATTTGATGCTGATTTTCTGTAACGTGGGTTATGGACAAGTGACCTTTTCTTTATTCTAATTTTTACGTCACTGTTGCAATTGTAATTTAAGCTTTTTTTTAAGGAGAAAATGGTACTTATAATGATCAGATTGCATGACTTTTACAGTGAAGTAAAGAGAACGGATAATATGGGAAAAACTTTTGTCATTAGATTAAAAATACGAGATAAAAATATGTTAAGAAAAATCTCAGTATTTATTTGAGTACCATCTGAGGTTGAAGTTTGATTTTTTCATTGTGAAGCCTCTTTTATTAGGTTAAATAAAATATTATTATAGCTACTCTTAACCATTTCTCAAAATCTAAAAATATCTGTATTTCGAAAATAAAGCATTTTTTATTGTTTAAAACTGATTATAATTGAACGCCATGTATTTTAGTTACACTTTCTCATCCCACTTACGATTAGTTAATATACCTTCAAAATAGAAATAATAATCGCAGTGAATTCAAGTGGGTGGACTAGACTAGACAATCTATTATTAATGACAATCTTGTTTGTACTCTACCCCGTTTCTATTTAAAAACTTCTAGCAGTTTAGCTATTTTTTACTTATTTTGGAACTATCGTTCTCTTTTTATTATCTATCATTCAAGTAAGTTCAAGTCGAGCTTTTTAACCTTCATTCTAAATTTACACACACAGATCAAACAAATCAGACGCTAATTCAAAATAGGGAAGTACATTGTGGTGTTTGGTCTATTTCAATAAAGAAATCGCAACTACAGAAATTGCTAGTGACGTTGATGATTTAAAAAAATGTTTATATAATACTTTTTTATTAGATATTAAAACCATTTTCGACTGTTCTGATAAAAAAATTATTATTTGTATATACATACGAGTAGGTACATTCACTTTTAATTGTATATTATTTTTAAATATTCGCTTCTGTAATTTTGCTTTATTTTAAAAAACATTCAGCTATCAAATTAAGTCCAAAAATTTTCCTAAAATTCTTATTAGATGAAGGCTTTTTGACACCAGCATGGAAAATGCAAAAATCAACCTCAAAAACAAGCAATTTTTTAGTAACTAATAATAATTCTTTAGGAAATAACTATTCTGCGGACTACAGCCCCGTCAGCATTGAATTACACCGACAATTTGAATTAGCTTGGGCAATACCTTTCAAAGTAAAGTAAAAATATAGAAGATATATTAGGACTGGGTAGACAAAAAAATGAATGTCTTAATTAATAATCTAGACGAATTATTTTTTTTATTTTCAAAATTTCACTATTTTATTTATATATCCAGTTCTTTACTTAAAGTAAATCAGAACTTAAAAACGTACCCAATTTTGTACTAAGCAAAACTTTGATCATGAAGATGCTAAGCCAAAATGTTCCTTAATCATCAAAGATAAAATAGTACATTGTGTATCAAGTGCAGAAAAGTTCTAATTTCTCACTAGTTTAAAAAAGTGCTGTGCTGCAATTCAAATGAGTGAGAAATTTGCATTTATGCATAAGGTGCTTTTTCTACGGTCACACTTTTTTACGTTTACAGGAACTCATATTTACTTAATTACTGTATACCTAAAGTAATTTTTTTATTGGTAGGAGTTTATGATAATATGTGTTAATAATTTCAAGAAATCACGTATGTAATTTATTTCTAATTATTTTATGATTAATTAGAACAAAACTTTTTTTGTTTAAAATTATAATTTAAACAATTTTGAATTGTTTTTCCTAAAGTGTTGGTTTTTCAAACATTTTCCGTAATATAATTAGCTGCTGAAGTTGACGGTATGTCAGTTGATAAATGTTCTATAATTCTGATATTGTTATTTAGAGAAATTGATGACAAATTTCACGTACATAGTGTTGTATCCATATTTGGAAGCGATGAATGCGATACTTGTGCATGATTCAACTGAATGTAGTATTTTGCGTGCAATATTTATTTTGATATGCATTGATCGTCAGTACAGTTTTCTGTAATGCTATATGAACGCTACCAACCATGAAGTTTCAATGATAAAATTTAGACCCCTGTGTTTGCTAACATGGTTGTACAAGATCGTCGGAATATGTGTCTTGTGTACAATTTTGTATAATTCTAAAAACGATGCAATTTCTTGACGCATTTTACCAAATTTGTTTACTCCTTGTATTTGATGTGCATATTGCCTTTCCGTTGCCAGGAAGTAAATTAATATATTTTTTCCACACACTGTAAAGTCAGTCTACCGGTGATTTTAAATTTTCTGGGAGTTTTAGTTTTTGTATCGGTCAATTTTATTATAAAAGCAGAATTTAGATCTTCATTACAGTTTTCTACACTGTATGAAAAATTGGACTTTTTTATTTTTTCAGGAGGAAAGCTGATGAGGTTCAGATTTTAGAAGAGACGATACGTGCCCGCAACGAACAGCAAAAAAAGGCAGGAGTGGAGCTGGACGCAACTTGCCACATATGCCTCAAAACCAAGTTCGCAGATGGTGTCGGCCATCTTTGCAACTACTGTTCCATCCGATGTTGTGCCCGCTGTGGCGGAAAAGTTACGATGAGATCGAATAAGGTGAGAAGTTTTATTTGTATCGATGTTATTCGTAACGGCGCGGAGGCCGAGAGTAAACTTTTGTCGCGGTTTAGTTTATTGTCCGAAGTTAGTCTCGGTGCCCTCTGGACGAGTAAATCGATTTAACAAAAATTCTGGTGCAAAACATTTCGGTCATTTTCTTAATATAACAAAAATGAGTTCAGTTAGGGGCCATACAAAATTTTCAATAGATCATTTTCAGATAAATACGATGTGGACACTCAATTTTGTAAATATGATTGGCACCAAGTTAATACAGGCGTGAAAAAATAATCAAAAAAGAAACGGGTAACGGGAAACGGTTGTCCTGGTACACTCCAGTCAAATTAGATCATAAAACCTAAACATTTAAAAAATGATTAATAAACATTTTATTGCACTTTATGTCGGGGAACTAGAATGATAATACCAAAAAAGTAACTCAAAAGAAGTTGGTAAATTGCAGATAAGTTGCAAAATTACGTGTTTTTTCACTTTTTTTACTGACCATGAAAATCAAGGTCGTTTACAATCGTTTACTGGTGCTAACGCGTTTATTATATGAACTATCAATGTAAAACGTTTTGAAAATAAAAGTTTAACCCTTTCTTTAATTGTCTCTAAAATCCCGGTCCGATACGTCCAATAGTTAATTAATAATTAACGCTATAAAAACGCTATCTTGCGAACAAAAAGGCGGAGGTGATTTCTCTTTGTTTTTTAAATTACCGTAAAAATATGCTCTATTTAATGCAAAAAGAGCGAATTCCCGAGAGGCATTTGTCTGATCCTGGGACAATTTGTTTATAACGCTGTTTTGCACGTCTTACTTTGTTAGTTGCAAAGGGCAACTAAACTCTTTTAAATGTTTCTTTCTCGATACGTTTCTTTGAATCAATTACAACCATATCTACGATATTAACTTAAAACTTAACGTTTAGTAACTAATTAATTGGTTGCAAAAAAACGAACGAAATTAATTAACAAATAACTGGAGTAACAATTTCACGGTCAATCGAATCGGTCTTTGGCACGCATGTTGGTCTTTACATTGACCGTCTTTTCCATAAATTTCATCAACATTCATGGCTTTTTGCAATAATAACAAATAGGCAATTTTCTAAAAACTGATTTTTCCGCGTTCGGCCTTTTTTTACAGTTAAGAAATGTGAGTTTAGATACTTTAAATTGTGGTAGTTTAATATGCATTAAAATGTTTACTAATAATTTTTTTAAGTTCAAACTTTAATTCGATTGGAATAGTATTAAACTTAAATTTTAAGAAAATCCTGTTCCATAAATATTTTTCGAAATTATAAAATTAGAGATACTCGAAAGTAATACTTAAATAATAATTTTGTTTTGATGAAATTTAAAATTATATCAAAAAGCCTTTCCAACAAAACTTTAACATTTAAGATGGTTCAAATTGAAAACAGTATGATCAGTATAATTTATGGCGTGTGTAGCCACGTAGAAATGCAGAATACAGAAGAACATTCGAAATCATGAAGAGGAATCTTTTTCAACATCGAAGCTTTAATATGAAAAATATGAAGTCGGATAAACTCAGCTGCATGTGATCACCATAGAGCTGAAGTTTTACAAAATGTAGAAGATTGTAGACGAACGTTGTAGAGATTTTGCTGCTAGAGAATCCCTTCCAGAAATAATTTTCATCCATGCAAAGCGTACATTGTCCATCATTTACATCTCGAAGATCCAGAATGAATACCAGATTTTTTATCACAGTTCTTAAGATGAATTTAATTTGACAGATCAATCTGAATCAGTCATTCAATTCTTTTTCGATAAAATTATACTTGTACATCTTTCCAGTATTTCTAAATTTACTACGCGAAATCTTAGAAACTATTGAATTTTAGAAATTTATTTACTGAAAATTTTATATACAAATAAATGTAATAATTGAAATATAAAAAGAAGATAGAAAGTGAATATGTAAAATTAATTTAAATAACAATTTATTGAATACTCTTGAACGCTATAGACACGATTTGCTTAAAATTTAAGAGTAATGTGGGAAAACCACTTGCCAAAGTTCCTGCGAATGAAAAATTTCTGCCTTTTACAGAATAAAAAAATCTGTAATTAATAACAAATTATATGGTCAACTGGTTTTTTGTGAGTCATCCTGTATACTTCAGACTTAGTACAAAGTCATTTTCTTTTAGTAGCATCTAGGCATATACAAATTTGTAACAAAATTTACTACTCGCAATTAGAAGAGACTTATCTTATAGCTACAATGAAAGGTAAACGTGTATTTTGCAATACAAGATTATTATCTACCGATTCACAACCATTTTAGCTTTAATAAGTGGTTGCTCACGAAAAATACTTGATTTAAAACTAATTTTTACTGGTGCGACATCTATTTTAAATCAACTGAAATAAATATCTTGATAATTTTATTCCAGTATTAAATAAAGAGGTATTGAATTTAACATGAATGAAGATTTCGATCTTATATCTATTAGAAGACAACTAAGTAAAAATTAACTTACTACATTTGCGTCTGTTTTTAAAAATAAAAAAAAATCAATTATTAATTTATAATAATTTTTTTGCCTGCTAAAAATTTAGTTACTTCATTTTATTTTCTTGTTGCCTTTTCTATCTTTTGTTCAACTTGTGTAGATTTGTATTTTTTTTAACTTTTTAAAAAGATGCATTGCAATATAAGCTGAACTGTTTCCTTTCGTTTTTTAATAGGAAATATGCAATCGGGAATACTCTGTTTCCACTGTTTTTACATGATTTTTAAGTACATTTTTATTGTCGCAATGTGCTACAAACGACATTATTGGTTGAGGCGCAGTTTATTAGACACATCTTCCTACATGTTAATAGGTAGCTGGAATTACTAGAGGTGGATCTACTATATGGGCTATAAGGGCTATAAATATAGTGACCCACAAAAATGAAACTTCAAAATACACTGTCATGAAAACTCGCACAATCGTGTGAGGGGGAACAAATCGTATCAATCTTTCATATAATATCGTTTGAAAATTTCAGTTCTACAATTGTAAAAATAATCACTTTGTGAACGTAAAATTTCCAAATAATTTGTTCTTGTTACGATTTTAAGAACATTTGTGTGAATTTTCATGACAATGTTTTTCTTGTATAGGACAATCTCTTTCAGGGTAAACCACTAGCATTTATTTTTCCGTTGGTTTTTAAATTAGTGAATTTGAGTTGATTAATACGCCTTTAGTTGTTTGTGAACAAATTACATCGTTGTTTTTGAGCGACTCTCTGTTATTCTACTCCTCCATCTTTAAATTAAAATGCAGGATGGTTTATTCCATTACTCCAAGCGGAGGCGTAACTACATTCACAGAAAAACAGTGGGTACTCCTTTCAGTCCCACTCATGGCTTTAAGCTTGTAATTTTAAACATGACACATATATTTTTCCAGATGCAGTAATAATATCAGATGGGTGTTTATTCTTAATTCAAATATTGACTTATTCTTGATATACATATTACTGTTCTTAGAATGATAATAATTAATTCATTACACTTTTATGCATTTATTAAATAAAATTAATCCCATTTTAGCATCACGTACATGTATTAGAAATGAACTTAGATAATGCAGATTCACCTAGTTGTTTTCTGATTTAAATCTCATACAGCTTTTGGAACACTATTTTTCTCTTCCGAACAGAAAATAGTGTACTCTTGTTGTATGACCTGCGGTCTCATGTTCTTCCATGTCAGAACTTACACAGACTTCTCCCACACCAGCAATATTGATACTTCCTGAACCTGTTCTATTATTATCCTTATTGAACTGCGGGTTTAGTAGTCCAGTCTATATCTGTTACGGGATGGATGTTTTATATAGTAACGCTAATTTTTGTTGGGAAGTATTATGTAGAATAATAATTGCGATATGCGCCCACTGAAAAAGTTATGCATAATTGTTAGCACAAGAAAACGTAAGAAAGGTGCATTTTTCTCCCTACTTTCATATATAAGTCGGAGGATATTGACATTAGAGAAAATAGTCAAAGAAAAAAAGTTTTGTGTTCAGATTCTCTTCAAAATGAAAGTCCCGGATTTTTATGTGCATTATTGTTGATGCAATATAGTAGGTACAGACCGAAAAAAATTTCGTGAAAAAAGACCGTTTTTTTCATTAATTTATTTCGGACCTCGTCTTTAGAGCAGCCATATAAAAATTATGGTTCTGAGTACTCCATGATTATGATCACTTTTGACTGTTATTGTACAGTCCATTGTTTTGCCGTAAACTCACTTCAACTTTGAGCTTTCATATCTCGACGACGATTCATCGTATCCACAAGATCAAAAGTGGATTTGTTCGTCAATCCTTCCTGTATTTGATTCTATAATTACATTTGAAGAATATGCAAATACGGTAGCTCCAGCTCTAAATGTTATAAGTATTTTTTCAAAGAAATTTTGAAAAAATTCTAATTGTTGCTAAAATGGATTAAATCGTAAATTTTTAATGGAGACATAGTTGAGACTCCAAAGGGTACGTATAAAAATTGGGAGCGCAAAATGGTTTTACCGTGAGAGAGAATTGAAAAATAAGTATAATTCTGTATTTTCTTAACTAACAATTCAATTGTGCGAAATCTACCCTCCCGATTTCGATAAAAACATTTCTGCAATAGTAGGTACCATACTATGAAGTAGTCAAAACCATACCTTTTATACAAGGTGTCCCGAAATTCATGCAACAAAATTTGGTCATAGACTCTCAAGACAAATTTAGGGTACCCGTATTTTTTCTTTTTGCCAACTGGCCCCCTCTTTCGGAGTTACAGCCCCCTGAAATCTGTCCCTAAGAAGTATTTTTTATATCTCAAAACCATGTTGTACGAGACTCACTAAATTTGGTACATAGGGGTTTTATGACATGTGGAATCTCACAGTGCTACGCTTTTTGGCGAGAAACCCCCTTAAGACACTTTTTCGTGGGCCCCTTGTCTTTGGAAGCAGAAAAATTTGGTAGCAAATTTGATTTTTTTTAAATTATTAGTTGGCGAATCACGATATGCATGCGATCACATTTTGATATTTTTTTCGAAAACATTACGTTTTACGAAAAAAGTATAAAGAAACAAAAAGTTTATAAATATAATGGCTTCCTAGTGGACAGATAATTTTTAAGAAATTTAAATATGCGACCAACTTTTTTTAGCTCCAAAGACAATGGGGCCCACGAAAAATTGTCTTAAGGGGGTTCCTCGCCAAAAAACGTAGCACCATCAGATTACAAATGTTATAAAACCCCTGTGTACAAATTTAGTGATTCTCGTACAACAGGGTTCTGAGATATAAAAAAGGATTATTCTTAGGGGCGGACTTCAGGGGGCTGTAACTCCGAAAGAGGGGGCCACTTGGCAAAAATAAAAAACACGGGTCCCCTAAATTTGTCTTAAGAATCTGTGACTAAAGTTTGTTGCATGAATTTCGGGACACCCTGGATGGCTGCTCTAAAGTCAATGTCCGAAATAAATTCATGAAAAAGCGATCTTCTTTCAGGCATTTTTTTATCGGTCCATACTGAATTGCAGCAACAATAACGCAAATAAAAATTTCCGATGACTTTTATTTTGAAGAGAATCTCAAAACGAAACTTTTTTCCTTTGACTGTTTTCTCTAATGTCAATATTCTCTGAGTTGTACATGAAAGAAAAGAGAAAAATGCGCCTTTTTTTAATTTTTTTACACATTTTCTTGCGCTAGCAATTGTGCACAACTTTTTCAGCGGGCGCAAATCGCAATTATCATTTTACATAATATTTAGAACTATTTCCAACAAAAATTAGCGTTACTGTATGAAACATCCATACAACCTACTTTTAAAACAGATATCGACTGGACTATAATTAATTAGGTCCGTAATCAATTCGTTTCTCATTTTCTTAATGAAATCTAAATATAATTTCTCGTTTGTTCAATGTTAATATTATATCCAATTCCCTGTGTGATAGTGCATATTGATACTGTAATCTCCAGGTCTTTAGTATGGTTTCAAAAATCCATCAAAAAGTGCCGGATTATTAATGAAGGATGTGATGATTCAACTGTTTTTAGCAACAGCAAATTTTAGTGTCTTCTTTTCGCGGTTTCTCAATATTGTGCAGTCTGCTGCAAGTATTTCCATAGTGACAACTCCAACTCTTGACAATCGCCTGGTGTAAGAGTTTATATTATGTAAAACATGTAATGAATAAAAAATGTGGTTTCGCATTCATTCATAACATTTGTTTCAAATCACTTGAACTAATATTTTGAGTAGTTGGTTCAATCTCAGGCTGTTAGACTAGAAATGTACTTAACGTCCTACTAGTCTGTTATTTGCAATAACCGTCCTATTTTGAGATATAATAAATGGCAAATAACGTCCCAGTTCATTATAAATATTTATTATAAAATAAGGCAAGTTTAAAAGACATTGCCATGGAAACAAATAAGTTCAATAATAGAAATTACAAATAACATTTATTGACATGAATACAGATTAAATGTCAAACAAACATCATACCAGCTATGTGTAAAAAAATTAACTGAAATAACGGACTAGGAAGACATTAAACGTTGAAGACACCACGGGTGTTATAAGATAATAAAGTATTTCGTATATGTACATATCTCTAGCCAAGGCTCTCAGCTCGTATATACAGGGTGTCTGAAAAACACTAGCATAAATCCAGGGCCTGATAGAAAACGGGCAAATTTTAGCACTTCTTTTTTGTTTAGAATAAAATAACAGGAAGTGATAAAAGGGGCAAAAAGATTGACCTCAAAAAGTTAGACCCCAAAATGTTTCCGTGGTGTACTGCACTGAACGCCCTGTATGATATAGCCAAAAAACTCCAGAGCATTTAGTATCCCCTGAAACTCCACGTAACAAAATTTCAGTTAATTAGGTCGAATTTTGTAGAGGATAGGACCGAAACTAGATTCTAAAAAAATATGCGCTCTGTACCTTGGAAACGGAAAAAGATACGCCCATGGTTCAACAAATTGTAATATTTTTTGAAATTCTATCAGGCCCTAAATTTATGTTAGTGTTTTTAGAGATCCAGACAATTTAATTACCATATCAATTTTTATTCACAATTTAATAGCTCTGTTAATTAACTATCGGGTGTCCCAAAATTCACCATTTTCGCAGACAGCTGACAGTTCAAGGTCATTAAAAATAGAGCCCTTTTAAAAATAATGAAGGTTTGGTAGTTACAGTTTGCAATTTTCTTACAAAATATGGATTTAACTTCATCAACTGTGATGTGTGAATTAATTCAAAAATCCAAAGGGAGATTGGATCACTTAGCGATCTTAAACAGTCTGGCCGTCCTTCAACAAGTCGTTCAACACAAAATATCGAAGCAGTTCGTGAGAGTGTTGCTGAGAATCTATTAACATCAATTCGAAACCTTGGTCAAGAACTGGATATTTCGAGAAGCTCTCTACAGCGTATTCTCACTAAAGATTTGCATCTTCATGCTTACAAAGTTCAATTGACTCATGAACTGAAGCCTACTGACTACGCAGAGAGAAACGTGTCACTGTTTGGTGCGGATTTTGATCTGGAAGAATCATCGGACTATTCTTCTTCGAAATGCGGCTGGGCAAGCAATAACAGTTAATGGTGCTTGCAATCGCCACATACCATACAGCTCGAGAAACAATTAAATTTCTACACGAATCATTTCCTGGTCGTGTAATTTCCTGTTTTAACGGTTAGAATTGTCCACCTAGATCATGTGATTTAACGCCGTTGGTCTTTGGAGTTTTTTGTCTAAGTCTAAGCTTTCTGCGCACAAACTCACGACCACCTATGCCTTGAATGGGGAAATTGAGCGCTGTATTAATGAAATTCAGCCGCATTTTTACAAAACGGCAATGGAAAATTTCGACAAAAGGGTGCGTATGTGCCAGCAAAGCCGTAGAGGCTATTTACGCAATATGCTATTCCATACATAATCCTATACTGTATATTTTGTGAATTAATAAACAATTTACAATTTTTAAATAAAAACCTGTGTTTTCTACAGAAATTACTTCTTGCCTGAATTTTGGGACACCTTTTAAAACCTATCCAGTATTCTCAATAGTATATTGAAATAAGTAATATCAATTTATTTTTATAATAACAATTATTGATGACGGTAATTGATATTATCCAAATTAGAAAATAGTCTTTAAAATAATGATGATGAGGTTTCCTCTCCTATACTCGTTTTCTTGGTTTCAGGTTCCCAATATTCTTAAATGAAATAGAGTACAACTTTATTATTCAATAAGAAAGTGTAGGCTTGTATAATATAATAACATTACCTAATATAAAATTAACATGAGGTACCTATTTTGTATTACGAGTGGGATGTTTCTGTTAGAATAGCATTTTCTCCATGCATGTATATTGCCCATAACTTTCATCCCACAGTTGCTCGCATTATAGAAGTTGGAATCCCAGTTCCCTTTTCTGGAAAAACGACGCTTCAAATTTCTTTCAAAGACCTATACATTTCAAATATCTATATTCATAATCTAATAGTTCGCCTTAAGTAACTAATTCTTATCCTACATTTAAAATGTTGGTCTTTAAAGGTTTAGATAAAGAAACATATCTTCATTTTTAGAATAATGGTTATTTAACAAAGTGGTTTGTGTTATCAAAATTTGAAAAATCATTTGAAAATATGTAGCAACACAATAATATAAATAGATACTAAATAGTAAAGTTATTATCATCATTTTGATTATGTTTAAACAAATTACTACTACGTGATTTATTAAGATTTCTCGCGTTCTAAAACTATTTATTATGATAATTAAAACACAGTTCATGCAGTTTTGCTAAATTAATGGTTTATGCTTTGAAAATGTCTACAATCCATACATGTTACCAGTTTCTTCAGGAATTGCTGATGAGATTTTTTCTTCTGTTCGATAAAATTTTCAATATAACTTTCGGCTATGGTATTACTTTCCCAACTACCGTGGCATTTCAGTGTGGATAAATTATCATCAGAATATGTCAAAAATTAATCAAATGAAAGCTAGGAGCAATGCCAGGTCTATTATTCTAGGTGTATTAGATTTAGCAAGACGCTATTTCTTTTGTCGTTTTAATTAGAGCATCCCTTCAACCGGTTTTTCGTAAATTTATTATTTCTATACGAAACCAAAAAAAGTTGATAGTTTGTTTTTTAATAAGGGAGTAGATAGCTCCCGAAATATATTCAGATCCAAGATGTCAAATCTTATATACGAATAAATATCAATTGTGCCTTAAAAAATACGTGGAAAGCAGTTTATTCTCAATAGTAGTGAAGTGAGTGCTGTAATTTGAGGGATACAATTGAAGAAAAACGTGTAACATGTCAAAATTTCTGAAACATCGTAACGGTTTGCAAACCCCAAAGGATAATACAAAAAAAGAATATTGGTTGAAAATTGTCTGGGTGATCATTTTTCGAGAAAAATGATATTGAAGCCCCTTGCTCATAGAGAAAGGTGGAAGTAAATTGACTTAAAAAACGCAAACTTTAAACGTCACAAGATATATAGACCACTTATTAATATTTAGCATGATGTCGTATAATCAGTAGTTTAAATAAAGATTTCGTGAAAAACGAACTTTTTTGGATAGTATATGGTCTGTAAGGATTATAGATGTGAAAGAAGCGATTTTACAAACAACAATTACGGTTCTATTAGCTAACAAAAATGCTAAGGCTACATATTTTTTTGTAAGTGGTTCAGGAATAAACAAATCGAGAGTAATGACTTGTGCAATATAGTCTTTTTTACTGATGAGTCATGTATTACGGAAAATGGAGTAATATATCTACACAACAGTCATCAACGCGGTGACGATAATCCAAAGACAACAATTGTGTACCACTCCCAACATCAATTTACTATTCATTCAAGGACTGGAATTATCGGTGATCATTTATTAGGACTCGTCGGGCTTCCACCATGTTTAAATGGTGTTAAGAATCTAAATTTTTTAGAATGTACTTTGTCATATGGTTTACGCGTGATGGTGTACCACTACATTATACTCAAACTGTGTGGCTGTTAATAACCAGGGACTAGATAACATTATTAACCAGATTGCTAGGCTACGGATTGTTAATAAGTAAAAAATAACCAGAAACAAAGAGCTCAAATCTTGTTCGACAATATATTGCAGTTACGGCATGATTTCTTCGACGAATGGCCTTGTCCATAGAAGAAAATGACAGTGAATTTCAGCATGTGTTATAATATTTTGTTTATTTATCTGTAATTTTTTACTTTCTGTAGTTTTTAAACAGCTGTTAATTGCTTATAGTATGACAATAAATTAATTTATGAAGCGTTGAACAAGTAACCTTTAACTAACTGTTAGAATACTGTAGTAGTGTTTATTGACCATGTCAAATTTGAGTAAAAGTCTGTATGGCAAGTCAAAATAAAAATAAGTATAACACAATATGTATAACACACAAAACATTAATAGTAAAACTTTTCACAATTAATAAATTACAAAATACGAATTATTAAAATACACTACATTAATAACACAAACAAGGGGTTATTTAAACATATATATGTAAAAACCTAACAAGGTGAGATAAGTCCTGCCTCTAAAATATGTGCATAGTAAAAATTATTTTATTTTGTTCTTAAAACTAGAAACATTTAAAGTTTTTGTACTGATTGGCAAATAATTTAAATAGGAATGAAAAAAATTTATAATAAACAAAACTATATAATAATAAAACAAACTAAAACAATTATTACCTAAAAATGCCTTAATTTACGAATAAAAAAATACTGGACAGATGGACCTTCCATATCCAGATTTGCTTCTAGCCATGTCCTTGCGTGTAGAAAAAATTAAATTAAATAGTAATAATAATAATAAACAGTAATATATCACCAAATAATGTACTACGAAAAGGTATTAAAAATGGCAACAGGTCATTAGCATATAAAATGAAAAGCAATGGTCCCAAAACTGAACCCTGTGGAACTCCGTGATATACAGATTCATAACATGAATAAGATATTTAAGATATAAGAGGGTATTATAATGAACAATTTGTTTACGATTATTTAGGTAAGATGAGATTAATTTAACAGTACACCTTGAAAGTTATAAAATTATAATTACCCTAAGAGAATCTCATGTGAAACACAGTCAAATTTTTTATGAATTTGAGAAGATTAAAATTGCTAATTAACCACTATTTAATCAGTTACTTTTATTTGTTGAATATATATATATATTTTTTATTATTTGTTAAATTTCTACAAATATTGACATTAAAATATTGTATCTTCTGTATGCTTGAACTTATAAAGCGGGTAAATTTCGTAATTCTTAAATTTGTTTTAATTAATAATACTGTTTATAATTGCATTGTTTGATTTCTTGTGACAATTAAAGTGTGACCGCAAAAAAAAACATTTTTCGTCTGTTTTTGAGACTGACAGATGCGACATGGAAATTCCTAAAATTATTCTAAAAATATCCAAATACTCGTCATGAAAAATGAAAATGAGCATCACTTTCAGTTTTTCGAAAATTTTCGAAAATCACCCTTATTTAGGGGTTGAAAAGACAAAAAAAGTGAACAAATTAAGAATCATCAACAGTTGTAAAACCCAAAATATTTATATGTTGTTTGTTATCAAAATAATATTATAAACGTGAAAATATCTAATTTCGTATTTGATACGGTCTTGTCCGGATTGAAAATCAACCCATAACATCCCTAAAAGGGTGAAATCATCCCCTAAGCGCCGAAAAATGCAAAAAATATATTAAAATACAATTTTTTTTCTTTTTCTTCTATACGTGATAATTGAACGGTTAATAATCCACAATCACTAGATTCGAAGGAAAATACCCCTAAATGAGGGGAAAACCACCCCTAAGTTCAACCATCCGCTTCAAAGTACACATAAAATAATTATAATGCATGAAAAAAATAATGTTTCGAAATACATTCATTAGAATGATTTATACACAAGTACTCCCATCCCCCATCAATCATCCCTCTCAAGGGGTAAAATCATCCCCCAAATATACAAAAATTGTAGATAATGTGAAAAAATATAATTTTGATAACAACATAGAAATATTTGGGATTTACAACTGTTGATTTTTAATTTGTTCACTTTTTTGACTTTTCAACCCCTAAATAAGAGTGATTTTCGAAATTTTTCGAAAAACTGAAAGTAATACTCATTTTCATTTTTCATGGCAAATTTTTGGATATTTTTAGAATGTTTTTAGGATATTTCCTGTCGCCTCTGTCAAAGTCTCAAAAACAGATTTTGCGGTCACTCTTGTGTTAAATTATACTGAATCAATACACTTATTTATGTTAATATTTTCAAATTTATCTCTGCAGTTTACTATGACGAAAAAGCTTTAACCTATCCTATCGATTTTCAGCCAATAGCTGTTAGTATGTTTAAGTAATTTTGACATTTAATATATCTTTGCTTCATTTATACCCCCTAACATACCCGCCACTGCTATTGAGAATAAAATGGTTTGCACGTTTTTCTTAAGACACAGTTCATATTAATTCGTGTAGAAATTTTGACATATTTATAATTAGCCGATTTAAAGATAATCAAGAAAAAACCCTCTTCAAAGTAATAACTTAACAACACCCTGTATATCAAAAACGCAACGTTATATATGAACTGCCCCCACAATTTCTCCAAGACGAACTCACCCTCCTAGTTTTTTTTTAAGTACAAACGGGACATCCATAACTTACACCCCACAGTCGTAGCTAACATCCTTGAAGATGGGATCGGGGCTATGCGAGTTCCCTCTTCTGGATGTTAATTTACAACCATTGACGGAAGGCCCGGGCCGAACGCGTGGGAAGCCCATTGTGAGGAACCCGGGTCGCGTGGGGTTCGACTGACGTCATGACTACCGGACGTGACGCGGTGTATTGATTCCCACTCTGTGCTGGATGGGCTGACACTGGTTTCCCGCTCTTTTCAATTATCCCCCAAGTACACAGCATGCATTTTTTAGACGTCCGATTGGAGCACGGTTCTGGTGCAAGTGCACGTAGGCAGGGGTGACGTTATATGTTAGGGGCTAGATGAAATTGTGGATGTCGAAACGAAAATTTGAAAAAATGTGTTTCATATTTGCAAAAATTGATTTTGATTGCTTAGACAACTGTGTGTGAAGAACATTTCATCTTGGATTGAACGCCTTCAAAATATCAAACGTAAGTGAAAATTGAAAATACATTATCGTGTAAAGGTATTAAATTTATTTACACAAAATCAAAGTTTTTTTAAAATTTTTATCAAAGTCAAACAATGTTCTTCGACATCTAGATATGCAAAAGATATTAATTCTACGGACTACATCACCTAACTAGCATTGAATTACACTAGCAATACCCAGGAAAGCACTAGTAATAAATAATTATCCAAAATAAAATCTAAACATATGTCTAAATATAATCAAAACAAAAAAAAATAGGCAAATTGTTAGATAACATTTATGAATTGTTCTCTTACATAACAATCAATTAACTAGTCAACATTATTTAACAATTTCAATGTAACCTGTATGTGTTTTTGTATTAATTATGTTCAGACAAATTTTTAGTTTTAATTTTGTAAAAATTTGTTCTGAACTTGATCATGTGGGTTTCTTATGTATTTTGATGTATACAGCACATCAAATCTGAAGTCTTCTAAGTTGCATCCCCCCTGATTTTGCAAAAATCGCAAAATAGTAGCGAAAATTCACCAAAAAACTCCAAAAATCACGTTAGTGTGCGCAAGATAATTCAAATTAGAAAATTTTTTTCCTGACCTTGATCAAATGTGTTTCTTATGTATTTTGATATGCTGATTTCGAGTCTGATGTGGGCCAGTAATCAGGTTTCACAAAATATATCCCTTTCTTATGTTTATGGGACGGCAGGAATAGGAAAAATCACTACATTCAGAAAGAGTGACGAACGAGAATGGAGTTTCATCCAAGGTCGAGGAACATCATACAGAGACCACTGATTGAACCCTCAAAAATTCTACTACCACCTCAAAAAATTACTTAAAAATTTTGGGGGTTTTTATTTATTTCAATGTATTATCGTCTGTTAAAATTAAGGCAGTCAAACTTCTAACACCCTGTAGAATCTGTTCTCAACACTAGGAGTGACGTTTCCTTTTGAAATATGTAAAAGTTTAAATTTTGTGTTATTATCTACTCCTGGACCTGGAGCAAAAATATCTTATATTTATTCTATTATCACTTACTTTTTTAATTTTATTGTTAGTAGAGAGTTTATTGTACGAAGCAATTTAATATATAGGGTAGCCCAACGAAAACGTACCACAAGGCATTACAGGGTAGTAATGAACTTTCCGGCAAAATCCAAAAACAGGTAAAGTTTGCTTCTGAGGGGGACAACTTTTGGCGCAAAAAGCATAGCAAAATCTTCAACCCCCTAAGTGGGGGTGCCATCCCCCAAATTTTTTTAAATGGGAATGGGGGTCAAGTGGGGGGTCATTAGAAAGGGCTTTTAATTCTCTATACATCGATTCTTACTTTTTGAAAATCGATCCATTATTTTAGAAAATATGCAGCTTTGAAAATACGAACAATATTTTTGACGAGAAATGCGAAAATCGATTTAATTTTACTTCAAAACTTACGGTATTAGCTTGGTAAATTCCTTCAAAAGAATTCGCTGTTTTTTTTTCTGATTTGCGAATTCTTTAGCCTGATTTTGGTGAGCAAAAAATTGTCCGCTTTTTGTTTCGTATTTAGATAGGCCACAAGAAGTTGCTAGATAACTGTCTTGTGACTTGTAGTTGAAGAGTACCAATACTGCCGAGTCTTTTAAATTGATTAATTATGGTGTACTCAATTCCAGAAAGAGTAGAAATTATTGAGCTTTTTTTCAAAAACAATGAATGCGGAAATCGGGTCGCCGAACTGTTCAACCAACGGCATCCTGAGAAACATGCGTCTGGAAAAATTGTTCGCGAATTGGTGGCCAAATTTCGCGAAACTGGCTCCGTTCATAACAAAAAGAGGCAGGTTGAAAATCCGGTACTAAATGAACCTACGGAAATAGCGGTATTGGGGCAAGTGGCAATGGATAGTACGCTGAGTACAATGCAATTGGCTACTGCGACAGGAGTGAGTCGTACAAGTGTCCAACGAATATTAAAAAAATACAAATTCCATCCTTATAAGATTCGGCTAGTGCAAGAGCTAAATGAAGACGATTTTGATCGTCGTTTGCAATTTTGCGAAATAATGACTGAACGAGCGATAAACGATAATTTCCTCTTTAATGTGTGTTTTTCGGACGAGTGTACGTTCTTCTTGAATGGTTTAGTGAATCGCCATAATTGTCGTTACTGGGCTGATACCAATCCAAGGATTTTCCATGAGACACACTCCCAACACCCCCAGAAGTTGAATGTATGGGCAGGTATTTTTGGAAATTCCATTGTAGGTCCTTTTTTCCTTCCTGGAAATTTGACAGGCGATATGTACTTGGATTTACTACAAAATGTCATCGACCCAGCTCTAACAAATATCATAGAGGACGACCCTGCTTACAATGAACACGAACTGATTTTCCAGCAAGACGGAGCTCCTCCACATTACTCGCTCAATGTGCGCAATTACCTAAATGAGACGTTTCCAGGACGCTGGATAGGACGAAGAGGTGCAATTGAGTGGCCCCCTCGGTCACCCGACTTAAATCCTTTAGATTTCTTTCTCTGGGGGCACATTAAAAGCAAAGTTTACAGCACTCCACCTGATACCTTGGAAGATCTGCGAGGACGAATCATTAATGTATGTCGCGAAGTAACACCGCAAGTGCTCCAGAATGTTCGACAACGGTTTGAAGACAACCTGTATCATTGTATGCAAGTTGGCGGACAACATTTTCAGCATTTACTTGACTAATACCGTAAGTTTTGAAGTAAAATTAAATCGATTTTCGCATTTCTCGTCAAAAATATTGTTCGTATTTTCAAAGCTGCATATTTTCTAAAATAATGAATCGATTTTCAAAAAGTAAGAATCGATGTATAGAGAATTAAAAGCCCTTTCTAATGACCCCCCACTTGACCCCCATTCCCATTTGAAAAAATTTAGGGGATAGCACCCCCACTTAGGGGGTTGAAGATTTTGGTATGCTTTTTGAGCCAAAAGTTGTCCCCCTCAGAAACAAATTTGACCTGTTTTTGGATTTTGCCGAAAAGTTTTTTACTACCCTGTAATGCCTTGCGGTACGTTTTCGATGGGCTACCCTGTATATCTTTCACAGTAATGTTTGGCAAAATATTCTTTAAAGCATTACTTGTTTGGAAAACTGTTCTAATGTTATATTTGTTCTCCTAAATTTTTTCAATAGTACAGGAATATATTAAATTTTCATTGCAATTTCAAGTAATTTCTCTTTATTATCACATTCTTTTTTCATTTCTAATATTCTGAAGAACTCTATTCAAGGTATTGTTAAATGTGTCAAAACCTAAAATTATGTTTGAAATATATTTTTCTTTTTAATTGATCTGCATTTTCAGCGTGTTTTTTAAATTTAAGTTAAATTTCATAACTACTGACTGATCCATTTGGCGCAAGAGTAAGTTAATTTAATTATTTATTTTCACAAAATTCACAAATAAAAAAAATAATACTATGCCACATACAAATAAAATTTCTTTTTTTTCTGTTTATTGGGTATTTTGCACACGTGAAAATATTTAAAAAATAATTAAACAGCGGTTACGGTTTTTAATATATTTTTTATTAAAATATTTTTGCCTAACAAAATAAGTTCAGGCAATACGAAACATCATTTAGCATCACACTTCTAGAAAATTTCACTTCTACACATACGCATACATGAGGTCAGAATTCTTGTATTGCGTAATGAAGCTGTTCTAGTAATTATTATTAAAACTCATTTATAACCACTAGATATATCGCAAACAAGGCAATGGAACAAGTTTCGTAGTTGCAAAATATCATAAAAAGTCAATTAGAAACATAATTTCTTTTCATGTTTGTCCTAAGAAGCTTTTGATGCTGTAATGGATCTCTCCGATGCCTTGTTCCCCAACATCAAACTGCTGTACCGAGGGCTGATTCATTCGGCGATCGATTTTCCAAAAATATAAACCAGCCTCTCGTATCCAAAGCATTTGACCTCATTCCGTTTTGTCGCATGTCGAAAATTCATCCTGTCTGACACTAGATTATTAGGTATTTGTTTTTACAGTAACGTACCTAAAGTGATATGCATATAGTTCGCATATAATTTATTTTATTTAAGGATATAGCTAAACATCACCGTGAGTACAATTTTATATTGCTGTATTTTTTGGTTGAAAACTTGAAATGGGTAAAGTATACTTTTCAAATTAATGTAATAAAATATTGTGTTATTACATCCTAAAAATCGCCTTATACTGAATCCTGAATTGTCCATAGGTGTAGTTAATAAATACTTTGAAGGGTGAACACAAATGGTATAAGTTTTTTATTTCTAACATTACGCAATGTTGTGCTTTGTGACGAAAATTGTGAAAAATTATAAATTTCTTTTCTTTCTTTTGATATGTTTGAGATTGGAAATTAATTACATATAAATATTAATTATTTACTAGTTACTTTGATTTAATTTGACAACACATTTTGAAGAATAGATTTCAAAAGCAGCGTTTGTGAAATAGATGATTATTAATAAATTAAAAATACACTGTGGTTAGCAAAATTGTATTTTTCTCTCAAATTAAGACTAAATTATTTCTAGAGGAAGTATATCCCACTTTGATATCTTCGAGTAATTATTATTTTTTTTAATTTCAAGTAATATCACAAAATCGAATAATTTTGTCTTTCCAAAATTAATCCTTAAAAAGAAATGTATAGAAATTTTTTGTTAAAAACACAATTTTCAATGCGGACTATCAAAATTTCAAAATAGTAATTGGTGCAGGAATTTTAAAAAAAATGTATGCTGTCCCCTTACGGGGTTTGGGACTTAAAAATGATTACTCTATTTTATGGGGAATTTAATTCCAAATCTTTTCTTACTCTTGATAGTATTAAACAAAAACACGAATAACTAATAATACGTATTGTAGCTGTGTTATTTAAAATCATCGAAAAATCAAAAGTTGGCTTTGAATTTAAACGTCAGACCTGATTAGGAAAAAAGTTAAATTAGTTTTGGTAACTAATAGGGTTGTTGACCAAATTTCAAAAAGTAGATAATATAATTCTACACGTACTAACTAGTATGTATGCACAATTAGAGATTGAGAAATGCGTCAGAATAGTTTTAAAATAATTATTTAAAACTGATTCTTATAATATTACAAAACGGTTCTGACGTCATAAGGGGCACCTTGTAGTGAAATTATGTATAAATGATTGCGTAAAGGAAAAAAATTGGAAGACGAAGATGCTGTCAACATTATCAGTAGTGTCAGTCAGTGACACTGTCGCATAAAATATTTTCAAGTCTACGAGTTATTTTTCTTAATCTTCGAATTCCTTTATT
The DNA here is from genome assembly GCF_000390285.2 of Anoplophora glabripennis. Classification (NCBI taxonomy): domain Eukaryota; kingdom Metazoa; phylum Arthropoda; class Insecta; order Coleoptera; family Cerambycidae; genus Anoplophora; species Anoplophora glabripennis. Next base: position 615,100 of record NW_019416270.1, on the reverse strand, counting down.
AAGCAAAATTATTATTATTTATAATCATTTAATATTATCCCTTAGAATTAAAGCAGAATGTGTGAAATGGGATTTGTGAAAGCTACTTCGCTTTTACCGAAAATTGATACTTTTATGGTTATGAATTGAATTTTTAAAAAGAGAAGACCGTTTTAATATTGGCGAAATCAGAGGTATAAAAGCGGTCAGGTAAGGAGGATCAACATATTTAATGAATGATTTTATTGTGTTTATTTATATAAAATACCTATTTATTTATGGAAAATTATAGTGCAGTTCGGGAGTCTTACGGAGATGATGCAGTTGGCTATGTAGAATGTGGAACAAAACACCACTTAAATTTTGTTGAATTCATTATAATCAGGAAATTAATAATAACTACATATTACAAATATCAAATTGATAGACTGCTGTTACTTTTGTTTAAAAAAAACAGGAAACAGGGCAACAGGGCTTGACGGACAATATTGACATATTTTCTTCTTCTTCAATATTATGCAATAGGATCGCTACCTAACTTCTTGTTCAATTGCCCCTTATGACGTCAGACTAGTTTTTAAGTAACGCAAAAATTCATAAATGATTTCTACCACTAATTAGTCATATATTTAAAATTTTACTATACAAGCAGGTTCTTTGATATAAAATCTTTGTATCAACAACAATTTGTATATGGTTTGGTTTTATAGTCAACAACCCTATTGTTTGCTGAGTGATTTGAAAATGGCTGGTTTTCATTTAGTGAACAAGTTAATATGCTATATCTTATCAGTGCAAATTGTATGTTATTTCTATTGTTTAAGTTGTTTGTTTTTCTATTAAATTATTCTTCTTCCAACTTTTTTCCCATTATTTTTCACTAACATTCATTGTTTGATTTTAGTGGTGGAATTAACCACCTCGCAGGGGGGGTGTTCTAATGCTCAATATACTATTTTAAAACGTTTTCTCAATTAATATAATTATAAAACTTTATCTTATCCTCACCATTTCGCCTTATTTTGAAGAATATTTTAGCGTTTTACTAAAAATTAAATGGTAAACCGATTTTTGGGCTACGGACTGGGATTTAGTATAAAAAATTACACAAAATCTATGTCTTCATGTCCGTGGCACAGAACGGTTTTTGTGGAGCTGTGTTATTAGCCCAAGTTTCATTTATTTACTAATACTTAAGATATCTGAATAAACATGATCTTTTCTCTGTTTCTCGATAGCCAGTGGTTTTAAGCCATTGGCTTTTCGAGCTAAAATAATAACATTGACTTAGGCACTGTATGTTTTAAGATCTGTAGGCATAATAGAAGGGGATATTATGGAATTCTGTGAATTCTGAGAAAACCAATAAAAGTAATGTAATGTAAAGTACTTTAAATAAATCGTTGGTCATATTAAAATAACCTGGTGATTTTAAAATTTTTAAGAGTAAATACAGGGTGTTCCTGAAAAGTATGGACAACGCTGACCACAGGTTCCTTAGATGAAAATAAGACTAGTCTAACTTACCTATATACACAAATGCACGCCTATGAGATATAGCCTTCTAAATATAGAACAGATAATCTGTTTTTTTCAAATAATTTGAAAACTATTTTTCTTAGAAACCTCAAATTTGGTACACATATTGTTCAACAAAAGTGTAAATTACAGCCACAGTAAAGAAGATATTAAAAAACAAGGTAAGCAAAAATGAAATGACACCTAGCTTGACACTGAATCTTTTAATTATTGTTATGATTTTTTTCTTTGTTATATGGCACCTACGTACTAGACTGATCTATTTATTATCTATAAATTTATTTTATATTTAATGTTTAAAAAATGCCAAATTTACTCGAAATCTATAAACGATATTAAAATTTTGTAAGAGGCAAAAAATAGTGCTTATTTTTGAAAATATAAATTCTGGCGTCACTGCCGTACACATAAAAAAGTTACGGGTTAGCCAGTGGCGCACAGGCACTAGAAAGGGAACATCCTGTATATTCTCACCAAATTCTGTATTTACATTGACCTTATATAAGAAGATATGTGTATCAAATTTGAGGTTTCTAAGAAAAATAGTTTTCAAATTATTTGAAACAAAAGAGATATGTATATCAAATTTGAAGTTTCTAAGAAAAATAGATTTCAAATTATTTGAAACAAAAAATATATGTGTATCAAATTTGAAGTTTATAAGATAAATAGTTTTCAAATTATTTGAAAGAAAAACTAGGTTATCTGTTCTATATTTAGAAGGCGTGCACTTTCGTATATAGGTAAATTAGGCTAAGTAGTCTTATTTTCATTCAAGGAACCTGTGGTCAAACATTGTCCATACTTTTCAGGGGCACCCTGTATATTGAAATAATTAATTATTGTTTTATATTAAAAATATAAATAGGTTTTAGTGATGTTTTTGAAGATTTTAATAGATGTTTTTAACTAAAAAAAAATGAAAAAGGTACAAATTTATATTCAAGGAATGAACGAATTTTAAATAAAACCAAAAAACACCTTTGGCTGCTAATATTCCTTCCTTGCGTCCCATTTTTAATTTAAAATAAATGTGCAAATGATATTCATATTAGAGTCATCTTTATTTAATTGTTGATTCGTCAGATAACTAATATGGTAAGTGTTAATTGTTTATTTTTCTTCATTTCCAAATTTGACACCCTAAATATTCCATATTTCCTTACCATTTTTTTGGAGAAGATAAAAATGTATTATCGATAGAGAAAATAGTGCTTTACATTTTTTTAAATAAGGCATTACCAAATACTCTCAAATCTTGTTTTCTATATCATTTGGTATTATTATTTTTACAAATCGATCTAGTTTAAAGAAATGGTCATAATACCCTAGGCCCTAGGCTGTCGACTGTTATTAAAAGTTAGTTTGTCTCTATGAAAAAATAAGTACGTACATTAATTGTTTTCAGAAATCGCGCTATAGACAACTTAATTTCCATTGACTTGGATGCCGCAGTTGCCCTACGAAAAAATATATTGACGCAAAAGTGAGGCTTTTAATCAAATGTTTTGTTTACGACCGTCAGTAATTTCGTACATGATGACATTATTAAATGACGCAAGACCTCTAATCTAAACTATAAAAAGCAATTGTTTTATCATTAGCGTATTACTTAAACATGGCGATTACGCACGATCTATTGTTTGTTAACGTTTTATGCACTAGTTGTCATTCATAAATACGGTGATATATTAATGAAATAACGTAACGTTTAATCCTCTATTAGGTAATGAATCTATGGCTGTTCATTATGTTAACATGGCATTAACTAGATATGATATACATCATATGATTCCTGTTATGTGTATAAACAACATAACTCATTCATGGATTTATTTTACGTTGAATGTAACAAGGTCTTTTGTGTAGGTATACAGCGTGTCTCAAATTGGAAGCGACAACACTGCTACCTCGAAAACCATTAGAGATAGAAAAATGATTAAATTTGCGCATAGTTCCGTAATTTAGTTTGCAATAATTTTTTAGGGGTAAACTTTCGAAGGTTTTTAATAAATGTTGTTTTCCGGGTTTAACTGAAAAATTAGTCGAAACTAGAATAATATGAAATCAAATATTCAGAGCAAAGTTTCGATCTATTAACTTTATTTTTAAAATTTTCAATCCAATTTGTAGTTTTAATTTTATTACGAGCTAAAATTTTATGATTACGGATATAAAAAACGGATATCAAAAAAAGATCATCTATTTTTTTCTATGATACTAATGTAAGTCATAATTTAGCACGTTACACCTGTCGACTAAATCTGTTTTAGTTTTATCCTTGTTTTATACAGGGTGGCCAAATGAAAAAGAAACAGAGCCATTTTCGGGAAATGTGTCAAGATTGTAGAAAAACGCTCAGACCCGTCGATTTTAGATTAAAGGGGGAAATTCTTTGCTGGTATTTTTGACTCCGCCACTTTCACCCCTCAAGCAAGGGTAAGCATCATCCCAAAATATTTAAATGGCATTGGGGGTTGAGTAATATTTCTTTTGAAAGCTCTTACAATTCTCTTTACAATAGACTTTAAATTTTATAATTCCGCCCAATACTTATTAAGAATTTTGATTTTTAAGTTAAAACTTATGTACAAACAATTAGTAATGGTAAAAATGTCAGTCATTCGAGTTAAGTACGCCAATGGTATAAATTTAGTATTTCTTGCATTACAATGGTTTTCGGCGATTTGTTATCACATTCGTAAAAAAATCAATTGTAAAAAACAAAAATGAATGCTATACACACACAATGAACGTAAAATTAGTGGATTCCAAATTATTTTCTAGTATTATTTGGAAGCGTTGATTGGTAGTTTATTTGATTGTATTTTTGAAAATTAAACACTATGGTTTATTCCATTGCGGAAAGGGTAGATATCATTTCGCTTTACTTTATGAACAATAAATGTGCGAATAGAACAGCTCAGCTATTTAATGAACAACATCAAGATCGACATGTCAGGAGGAAGTATGTTCTATAGAGTTAGTAAAAAAATTTCAAGAGAAAGGGAACGTAGCCAATAAAAAACGAGAAATTGAAAAACCTATAGTTAATGAAGCTAGTGAAGTTGCAGTTTTGGGACAAGTTCATCTTGATCCTACATTAAGTACGAGGCATCAGGTATCTGTGTCTGGGATCAATCGAACTAGCATACATACCATTTTGAAGAAGAATAAATTCCATCCATGCAAAATACATTTAGTCCAGGAACTTCAGGAGGATGATTATGACCGCCGTTTTCAATTTTGCGAAATAATGAGTGAGCGAGCAGGGAACGATCCACAGTTCCGTTTTAACATCTGTTTTTCTGATGAATGCAGTTTTTTCTTGAACGGGTCTGTAAATCGTCACAATTGCCGCTATTGGTCCGATTCAAACCCAAGAGTTTTTCACGAGGTGCATACACAGCAACCGGAAAAATTAAATGCATGGGCTGGATTTTTCGGTGACCGGCTGGTGGGTCCTTTTTTTCTACCTGGTAATTTGACTGGCCAAATGTATTTGCAATTACTGGAAGACGCTATTGACCCTGACTTGACTGATGTTATTGAAAATGTTCCAGAATATGATGAAGCTCATTTGATTCTTCAACAGGACGGTGCTCCTGGACCAACGTTTTCTACGGAATTGGATTGGGAGAAGAGGCAGCATTGAGTGGCCTTCACGATCACCAGATTTATCGCCCCTTGATTTCTTTTTGTGGAGATACCTAAAAAGTAAAATCTATAAAACACAGCCAGCGTCGCTGGAAGATTTGCGTCAAAGAATCGTCGACGAATGCAGTCGAATCACCCCAGAAATGCTTCGGAATGTGCGCGAACATTTAGAACAAAATCTTTATTCTTATATGGAAGCGGGCGGTCATCAGTTTGAACATTTAATCAACTAAGTAGTAAGTAAGCAACTAAACATCAGTCTGTTGTAAAGAGAATTGAAAGAGCTTTCAAAAGAAATATTATTCAACCCCCAATACCATTTAAATATTTTGGGGTGATGCTTACCCTTGCTTGGGGGTAAAGTGGCGGAGTCAAAAATACCAGCAAAGAATGTCCCCCTTTAATCTAAAATCGACGGGTCTGAGCGTTTTTCTACAATCTTGACGCAGTTCCTGAAAATGGCTCTGTTTCGTTTTCATTTGGCCACCCTGTATAGTTTCTTAATTTCCAGTTAAATAACGAAATATCTGTAAAGCTGGCAAACATCCCATTTGTAATATTTAGTTACACTGATTATAAAAATTCTGCTCGATGTCACATCACCAACAGCAAACGTTTGTTCCAGGTCGTCTGGGTATGTATCCTCTGTCGCAAAAAACAAGAACTGTTGGGCAGGACCGGTCAGTGGATGATGGGCGGCACCAATACTGAAACGGACATTCCTCAGATCCAGCAGGCACCTTCCGATAAGAGACCCAAGCTGGAGAGGGCGCACTCCGCGGCTGAAAAGGAAAATCAGCCCCTGCAGAGGTCGGGCAGCGTATTGAGGAGACAGTACTCGGAGCAGGAGCCTCGCGCGCCCTCCTGTGAGCGATACCAGCAGTTCAACGAAGATGACCCCAGGTACTACCAGGGGGAACTCGAGGGGCTGATGAGGACCCATCCCCATCTCGTGCCAAGAAGGTAGGGTGATTGTGACTTACTCTTGGTTAGATACGGTGATGGCCCATTAGAATTATTTCAGAAACTACTTCGATTTGAATTTTGAAAATTTGGGATACCGGGTTTTCGGGCATGCCCTTCTCAACTAAAATAGTGGCGTCCACGTACCACTTACGGTTATACCGGATGTCGCCATCAACTTGCTTATTTTAAATGGATCATCCTATATATTATTGCAATTTGGGATTCTACGTGTTATTTTAGGTGGACTTTTATGAAGTCTCCCTATTCCTAAAATTAACCGTTTTCGAGATATTTAATTTTTTTTCAAAAAAATGGAGAGAAACAGTGACTAGCTTCAAACCATGTGTATATTATAGTAAAAAAGATACAGCAACAATAATTATAGAGGGGGACCCCTAAGCTTTCCATCCATACTTCCAAAGTGGCTTAATTGCATACAGGGTGCTAGAAATTTAATACCGAGTTTAGTTAACTTCAAACCTTCATAAGTCGTTTTTTTTAATGGACAACCCTGTATGTTTTTCTATATTCTGATACACAATTTTATTCTCTTTCGAACGGTATCAGGGTTCCCTATACCTATCTCTTCTAGTTTTTAAGTTATCTACTATTTTTTGTGTAATCACCTAATCATGTTATTTCTTGCGAGGATAGCTGTGGATTTTTAGCAAAACTTCAAGACAAGCAACTAAAATGTCAATTTGTTGTTAGTATCTTGCAGTGACAGTTTAATTTAGTGTTTATAATAAATGGAAAACAGTACATATTCAAATGCTGATATTTTAAATTTATTATTCATTCATGGACGTTGCAATGGGATTATAAGCAGAACATGTACAATTTTTAATGAGACATCCAAATTTGCCACCAATGAGTAGAACAAAGTTAAGAAGAATGTTAGCAAATCAACTAAAGTATGGTCGAATTTGTGCAGAAAGTATTTTACCAAAACCAATAACTCTACCAAATGAAGATAATGTAATAAATGTGCTAGCCTATTTTAATGTTCATCCAGAATCCTCAACTCGTACCGCAGAGTATGATTTAAGCATTTCACGAGCGACCATTCACAGGATGCTAAGAACTAATGATATGCATCCATACAAATTTAAGCTACTTTCTGCTCTTCATTCGGGTGACGCCGTGCAACGTGTACAATTTTGTGAAACGAAGTTAGTGCGATACCAAGAACATATGGACAGGCGAGACAAAATTTACGAGAGAAGGTATTTTTAATGGACATAATACTCATTTGTGGTCATCTGAAAATCCTCATGTTATCCGGGAAAGAAACTTTCAAAATAAATTTAGCGTAAATGTTTTTTGTCTAATTAAAGATAACGCCATATAACAAATTTCTTACCATATCTACGAAGAAAATTTAAATGCCGACATATCTCAATATTTTGCAAACGGTTGTGGCAGATTTTCTAGATGATATACCTTTAGACCAACTAAGGAAGTGTTGGTATCAATTAGACGGGGCTCCACCTCACTGTCACAATCAAATCAATCAACAGCTGACTGAAATGTTTGAAGATAAATTGATGAGACGCCTAGGACCGTGGAATTGGCCAGTGAGGTTTCCCGACCTCACTCCATTAGATTTTTATGTTTGGGGAGTAATAAAGCAAAAAGTTTATTGCTTCCCCGTTGCTTCAATGCTTCAAAAGAGGATTTGATTGGTCGAATACGAAGAGCGCTCCATGAATTGCCTTCAGTGCTTAGTTGTTAATGGGGGTCATATTATGACTTTTTTAAGTCATTTTTTTATCTTATTATTATTATCAACATACATAATTAAAATTGTGTATTACTATGGATGAAGTTGATTTTTTAGAATTCTTCTTAACTTTATTCTGCTCATTGGAGGAAAATTGGGACATGTCTTATTAAAAAGTGTAAATGTTAAGCTTAGAATCCCATTGCAACGTCTGTGAATAGATAATAATAAATAACTGGTGACAGTTTAGTTGTTTGTTTTGAAGTTTTGCTAAAAATTCCACACCTATCTTCGCAAGAAATTACCTACATGATTTTAGGTGATTACTCAAAAAAATAGTAGATAATTTAAAAAGTAGAAGAGATATGTATAGGAAACCCTGATACCGTTCGACAGAGAATAAAATTGTGCATCAGAATATAGAAAAACATGCAGGGTGTTCCATTAAAAAAAACCGACTTATGAAGGTTTGAAGTTAACTAAACTCGGCATTAAATTTCTAGCACCCTGTATGCAATCAAGCCACTTTGAAAGTATGGATGGGAACCTTAGGAGTTCAGCTATCCCCCCTATAAATATTGTTACTTTGTCTTTTTTTACTATAAAATACATATGGTTTGAAGCTAGTCACTGTTTCTCTCCATTTTTTTTTGCAAAAAAATTAAATATCTCGAAAATGGTTAATTTTAGGAACAGGGAAACTTCATAAAAGTCCACCTAAAATAACACGTAGAATCCAAAATGGCAATAATATATAGGGTGTTTCATTTAAAATAAGCAAGTTGATTACGACTTCCGGTATAACCGGAAGTGGTACGTGGACGCCATTATTTTAGTTGAGAAGGGCATGCCCGAAAACCCGGTATCCCAAATTTTTAAAATTCAAATCGAAGTCACCGTGAGACACCCTGTATAATAATACCCAAAAAGAGCATTAAATAGATCTATGGTATTTAAAAAGGGTTAGACAATAATGCAATACTAGAACATTAAAGAAATGAGATTAAGACAGACTTCATTATGTAAAAAAATAAGAAAATAGAAATAATAATGAAATGAGTAAACACTAAATGACAGAAAAATTATTAATAATACAATAATATTAAAAATGATTATAAATAATAACACAAAAAACAAACACAAACAAACAACAGCTGAAAATAATAAAAACAATTTAAAAACAATATTCATCTATCTAGTATATGTTTTTGCTATTAAAATTTATTTCAGCTTTGTTTTTGGACTTATTTTTATTTATGAAAAGTTCTATGATTCCCTGTCTATGGATTTCTTTCTGTAGACAATGGGGTTTTGGATTTTTCATATTTTACACGTATTGCGTAAATGGTTTTTGATCATTTATATGCAGATACAAATTTATATTTCTAAATTCTAAATACGGTTCTTCTAATGATGTATTTATATATTAATAATTTCTTTTTTCTGAGATTTGATACTTATCTTTCGATCCAGGTATCCAGATCCAGAACCAGATCCATTACCGATGGAACTCTCCCAGCAGAGGGTCCCATCCGCAGCAAGTGCCAATAAAAAACACAAACGTAGCGGTTCAACAAAGAAACAACACCCTCCTCCACAAGTGCAATTGCCTTCCTACTCTAGTTCCGAAGAAGATCTCAAGTCCACGCCGGAATACGGCAGCGACGAGAGAGACAGCGAAAAGGGTAAGGCTAAGTGTTAGATGTGCTACGTGTGCTCTTCTAGACATAGATCTTAGTTAAGGGATTGTTGTATATATTAAAGTTGCCATCTTAAGGTTGTTGCTCCCATCTCGTAGACTCTCCAGAGCTGTTTTCATTTCCCCGTAGCTTTAAGTTCACTGATGTATAAACGTGAGCGTAAGTAAGAAAATATAGTATTCCATTCAAGACTTTATTTTGAGGAGCTGAGACTAAATTTGATGAATACGTTGGGAATCTTGCATAACTGGTACATTACCATGAAATTTATTTTATTCGGAGTGTCTAAACATGTGTTAAATAAAATTCTTTCAATAAACGAGTCCTAAATTACAAATGATTTGCACTATAAACTCAGTATTGTACCTACGAAAAAAAATTGGCATTTTTTTAAATTACCCAAGAAAAAATACTGGTAATGACCAATGGGTAAATCAGAAAATACGAGAAGTTATTAAGGACTGTATTGTTTTACAACGTTGTTAAAAGAGCAATTCATATTTCGACATAGTTTCTCTTCTTTGCAATACACCTAGTCTACCTGTCCACAAAGCTGAAGATGCCTTCCAAGCCAACTGTAGATGAAAACAATCATTGAAGTAAAATACTCGTCATCTTCATTTCGCATTTCATGTACCAAACTCAAGGTTCACTCTTCGTTAGGAAATTAGTTACACCGACTATCTTTTGAGATGCCAGTGGTCTTATATTTATAACCTTCCAAGAAAAAGATACAATTACTCGAAATAGTGACGCGCTAGGGAACAATTGAAAAAGAGAACAAACACTTGCCATCAAACTGCTGCTCATACACTACACTGAGAAAATAATTCACTTGAAAATGTACTTGCCTCAAAAAAAAAGTTATGCAATAACGGACAGTTAAACAATTCAATTGTATGTAACTATGGTTATTAGCACTAACTAAAATTTTGTGATATAATAATTATCTTAATTATGTTTAAATGTAGTGTTGTAGTGATATTTCCATTGTACCAAGTAGTTTATCTCAGATATATAATTAAATTGTGTGTAATGTATACAACGGAAGACCACAGATTCGTGGACTCAAAATAGGCAGATTTAGACTAATTCACCTATATCCGAGCTTAAATCCGAAATCACTTCGTTTGGCCGCTAGATGGCCTCAAAGTTTGTGAAAATTTTTTGAATTTTGTAAATAACTCGAATACGTATTATTTGATTTTGATTATTTTTGGGGTGTGGACTTTTGCTTTCAATCTACACATTTGGTGTTAAACAGTGTTTTTTTAAAACTTACAACTCTTATAAAACTGATGTGTGGTGAGAATATCCTTTCATAACTTTTTCCTCTCTTGGGCAATAATGACTACTACTATTTTTTATTTGATATGTGATATCATTTGGATGTTTTTGGGCCTCTTGTACAATTTTAATTAAATGAGCGGTTTGGGTACATAAAAATAAGTTTTAAATGTATACATTATCTTGCCACCCATACTACAATAACTTAACAAAGTGCCAGAAGGCTCTGATTTTGTAGGTTTACAGTAATTTCGGTTTGATCTTTAAATCATTGCCAATTCTGTTTTACTAGAAACGGAATTGGCAAGTATAATAATAAATATTCAGAATGAACTCAAGAAAATCCACATTCACAAAGTGAAAGCATGAATTTCGCATCCATTTTTGGTCTGGGATCATTGATATCATTATTATTGGCTCTATTATTCTACCCCATAGACTGAATGGGGAAATTTATTTGCAATTTTTGCAAAACCCGAATAATTGAAAGATGTGCCCTTACTCAGAGTTTATGTATGATGGCGCTCCACCACATTTCACTGTAAATGTCCGGCAGTATCTGAACCAAAGATTCCCTCGTCGATGAAACGGTAGAGAGATAATGTTTCTGTTAACTGGCCTATACATTCACCAGACTTAACACCTTATCTTTGGGACACTCTGAAAACACATCTAACACTGAAGAAGAGTTGTGGAGACATATCCAAAATACCATATAATGTTTTAAAAAATAACCCTTAAGAACTGCAAAGGGTGTCATTTAACTTTCTTCGCCGAATTAACCTTCTTTGTTGTAGAAACAATGATGGTCATTTTGAATAGTTTTTATAATAAGTTGTACTAAATTTAATAACATCAACTTTGTTACTTTTATCTCCAGCATTTTTCATTGTATTTGAAGAATTATTTCAATAAAATTAGGCACGTTGTAAATAACTCTTAATTCGTCTTATGTGTGTATCCATATCGAAAAATGAAGTAACGTGTGATTATATCTTATCGTAGTAAACACTCATTATGAATTGGCAGGTACAATTACTTAAAGATCAAACTGAAATTAATCAACATACAAAATCAGTTAAGTATTGTAATATGGGTCACAAGATAACGTATATTTAAAACATATTTTTTTGTACCCAAACCGCTCATTTATTCAAAATTCTATTAGAGGCCCAAAAACTTCCAAATATACCGTATCAAGTAAAAAATAGTTGTCGTTATTGTCCGAAAGAGGAAAAACTTATGAACGGTTATTATCACCAATATATCAATTTAGTAGGAATTTTGAGTTTTAAAAAACACTCTGTATGACACCAAAATTTGTAGATTGAAAATAAAAGTCTACACCCCAAAAATAATCAAAATCGATTAATACATAATTCGAGTTATTTACAAAATTCAAAAAAAATTTCCCGAACTTTGAGGCCATTTTGCGGCTAAACAAAGCGATTTCAGATATAGGTGAGTTAACCTAAATCTGCCTATTTTGAGTCCACGAATCTGTGGTCTTCCGTTGTACACGTTATTCTGTGACACGCTGTATTATTAGGTTAGCTTTATTTTCGAATGTACATTAGAGACAAGAACTTTTTTCACTATAACAGTACATGCACCTTTTACTTATCTTTAAACACTTATCTACTCATTTGTCATAGATAAAAAATAATAGCTAGGTAGTCCAATATATTAAATTCCAAAGTATCTTGTGCCCAAAGGATCAGCTAAGGGTGGTTTAAAAAAATAATTTTGTCCTACTAAAAAGTTAAATCGAAATATGTAGATATACCATATAAAAGCAAAGTTCCCTTTTGAAATCAGTATTAGTAAACTATTAGTAGAATGCATTTTTGTCATAAATTGTGAACTTTTGTATATTTACTTACGTATTGTGAAAAAAGATATGATGTGATTATTGCATAACAATTTATTTTGTAATGAATGAGTAAATAAATAAGCGACTTTAATACATATGTCTTATAACCACAACAGTATGATTATCACAAACGTAAAACCAAATTAATGAATTCCAGTGATCTCGCTAATGTATAATATACTAGCACGATGACTTAAAATTAGGCTTACGATGTGCACCATCGTTCTTCTTGTGTTAACTTCTGTACCACTGTGTACAGTGATACGTTTATTGTGGCAATAATATAAGTTTCAATAAACTTATTAATAAATCACAATTATCTAACTAGTAGTAACAATGCTGATGACTGATTTAGTTGACTCATGATTATAAGGGAAGTCAATTTTAATATTTAGTGAAGCACCTTACTAATCACGTAATATGATGTAGTGATTCAGAAGCATGCGCATCGAAATCTTATTTTACTGCAAGCTGATATGCAAGGTACCTGCAACAGTTAAAATAAATATTTATTGTAATTCATTTTTGTAACATTTTTGAATTTTTGAATTGGACGTTATTTCTCAGTGTAGATATGCTAGACATTCAAGTATTGCAAAATTCAAATCAAATAATAATAAGGCTATTGGTTAAAATATACAAGAACTTTTTTTATAAAGAACATTCATAAGCTCATGGACAGATAGGCCAAGTGTGTTGCAAGAAGGGTTGTTAAAAAATAAGACAAATAAGTCTATAAGCACTCTTGCAACAATATTATAAAACTGTTGTTATTAAATGACTTGTTCTAACTTGTTCTGACTTGTTAACTAAAATTTACATTTTGTAATCAATTTTTAAAATCTACGTTTCTTCATCACTGTTTCTAAGTGAATTTTGTGGAAACACTACTATTTTTTTAATATCTACTAGTTTTTGAGCTATTTTGGTATTTAATAGATTTATAACAAGTATTAACCAAACTTAGTTTCAGTTTAAAAAATGATGGTTACAATGAGTTGATGTTGATGTAATTTGGCCAGTTTAAGACTATTTTGCGATTTACAGGCAGTCACGAACGAGATAAAATATCCGATAGATTGAGTCGCCAGGCCATTCTCGATGAGAAAATCAAAAAGTTTCTGGCGGTGAGAATCGACCCATCTTTCTGCGTTGGTTGGTGTTGTTGACATGCATGAAGATGTTCACGCTGCTTGCGCACTTTTCTTCTTGCATTTGTCAGTTTCTTGTCTCCATCTTCTTGTAAAGTATCCGTTGAATATCGCGCGAAGCCAGTTTGGTAATCAGTCGTTTTCATCCTTTCATCTTCACCGATCAAGTAGATTCCTACAATTTTTTTAGTTTCGTATAGTTACAGTGTCTTGTAAATTTACTTTTAAAACTACTAAAACGTATTGCTAGGTTAGTATTGATACAGAAGTTCTAAGGGTCGATTTTAATTATCTATAAAATATGTTACTCGGAAGTATTTGGTTAATGGTGATATATTTGTACGAAGTCATAAAAAATATGTTATGTATTTTCAGCATTCCTGTCAGTAAAGTGATATAGAAAACTGAAATTAATACTTATATCGTTTATAAACAAATAGATTCAAAATTAATGTTATTGAATATTAATTGAATATTACTCTTGACAGATTTCTTTCTAGTATTTTATAATTTCAACTATAAGTAAATAATACTTTTCTTTATCTCATTCTTAAAAAAATATTTCTTCGTAATAGGATTTTACAATCATATCTTCAAATACCAGGTGGATCAAGGTAAAGTTTCTCAGTAGATTATTTTGAGAGCTATAAATTTGTAAGTAGAACATCAGAAGAGATAAATTTGAATTGCGTAGCAGACATATTTTCTACGAATTTCTCCCATTTTATTAACACCAGAGGCGTGCAGCAACCCTACCAGAAATCTTAAATTAAATTTTTACTAATTTTTAAGCGATTTTTTCACATTTGTTAAAAAATAAAGCAACATAGAAATGAAAACGACGCGACCCTCAAGACTTGAAATGAATATTTAACAAAAAAATATATAATTAACCCCCTTTCCCAAAAAAATACTCTATTCTGCTTGATAAAGCGACCATAGTGGACCGCTAGTAGAAAAATGAGGCGTAAATGTACTGGCATGTACAGGGTGTTTGGAAAATTTGGTACAAAATTTAAGGAGATCAAAGTAGAGCAAAAAATAGTAAAAAAAGTTCCTATAAACATTGGTCCTTCGAAGCACATTGTCTCTTTCGCGTTTCATGTAAATTTTTACGTTTCTTTATCTTCTCAGTTGTGATCTTTGTGTTTGACTTTATGCCGATATATGTTTTATTTCTGGGTTCTGGAATGGAAATGCGGCTCAAAAAGAGTATCGGCAATGTTTCCCGGATAGAGGGCAACCTTCTGCAAGATTGTTTGAGAAAATTCATGTAATAACGAATAAATAAGGAGCCCTAACTTCAAGATATGTGAATTTGGCCGTCCAATGAGACGTAGGCATGATTTAGACGAAGTAATTTAAGGATTTTTTTAACGTAATCCTATTGCGAGTGTAAGAGCATCTACTCATGATGGTTCGTGGTTGTAAAAAAATCGAATGAAATGCAAAGTCAAGCACAAAGATTACAACTAACAATAAGAAGATAAAGATACGTGGGAATTTAAATGATAGCATGCGAAAGTGACAATAATTAGTATTATTACAATGAAACTGTCACCATGAAAAGTGCCTACTATGCGAAAATGATAAAAAAGTCACTGTTCTGAGCCATACATTATCTAAAAAATAATTATTTCTGACTAAACTACGCAGAATTCGAAAGAAAAGTATAGACAATTTTTCTCCAAAAAATAATATTATTAGCCTGATAATTGAAAGGAATAAAAAAAATCGAAAAATTTCTATTAAGGGTAGTTAGAGAACTATCCTTATTTATAACCGAATTTAATGAAACTTACGATAGTTAAAGATTCTTAGGGTATAATTATTATCTACAATTTTCATTTCATTATCTTAATCAGAAAGAAAGTGATTTTAAAAAAATATCCAAATGCTCTCTAAGACCACTTTGGAGAGCCATATTTCAGTATCAGTGCCCCGGAGGACCAGTGTTTATACGAACTTATTTACTATTTTTAGCTCTACTTTCACCTTCTTAAATTTTGTACCAATTTTTGCAAGCACCCGGTATATGTAGTGAATTTTAAAAATGTACATATATTTTAAATAGTGGTACAGTTCATTATGTAGAAAACGTCATTAGCAGTTTTATGAAAGAAACAGAGGGGGAGAAAAAACTAAATATAAAATAAATATGAATAGTTTTTTCCACAGAAAACTTATTGATAACCACTAACTTTACTTTTGTATTATTAACTAGTATTATATTATGTCTAAGTCACTACATTCTGAACACAACTATAAGAGCACAAGGAAAGGACAAGCTTTTGCAATAAATATACAAAGAATCTACAAATAAAATTTGTATTCACAAAATTAAAAGTGAAAGAAGTAAACATAAAATTTGTAGTAAATAAAGAAAAAATAGGTCAATCAATTATGAAAAATATACGAAGTCTGTTCAGAAACTATCCGAACTTTATTTCTCTAAAACTTATTAATTTTATACATTATCGGTCTTTGTCTCTATCAAAGTACTTTCCTCCCCTATTCACGTACTTTTCTCAGTGGTGCTTCCATTTCGCGTAGTAGTCCTGGATAACTTCATTTGAAATGACCTTGAAAGTCTATGATGAATTTACTTTGATTCATCAGTAGTCTGAAAACGGCCTACTTTCAGAATTGATTGAAATTACAACACTAAGGAGGTTTATCTGATTTGGAATTGACGAACAAATATTCATAAAAAAAATTAATATAAGCTTATTAATATGCAGAAAGTCCTCAAAAAAAATTATGACTAGTTTGGATACATAAGAGACGAGATATTAATAAAATAATTTTTCACGATTTAGTATAGAGTCTTATGAGAATGCAGATTTTTTTGGTCTTTCCACTTAGAATGCGCAACAATTGACGAACAGTTTCCACAGCAACTTGTATAAATAGGAAACCGATGTCTAAGGAACTGTATGACAGCTTGTAAAAATCGATTAGGTACTTGTAAGATACATAATTTATAATAATTCTCCTTCAAACTG